>NC_143014.1:36514453-36709453 GCF_055824585.1 Amblyomma mixtum
CGCAGCCGTCTAGCATCTGCATGCGTGTCTGTCTTGTACGGATTTACGAGTCACTATGCTGCTTTCGGCTGTCCTCTGTCAGAAAAAACAGAAAGAAGCACAGCTGAAGCTGAAAAGCAGTTGACCAACTACCGCTCAAGTGTCTTAAGCGATGTATTTTCTTGAACACGTTTACATGTCCCGACTTGCCCGAAAGAACACTTTTCTTGCTACCTGTCTACAGCTGCGTTCGGAGCGAGAGGCAGGCTTTATTGTTTCGCTCCTATTAAAGGCCAGGGCACCGACTTGTAGTGATATTAACCAGAGTTCTTATGCCTGCAAGCGTTTGTAATGCTGTTTTTATCATTTGCCGAATTCGCTACTGCAAACTCGTGTCCGTCAAAATAAAAGCAGCACCCTTCGTACACGAAAGCCGAAAAAAATGTAACTGCCTGGCCTTTCGTTGGCTCTTTTTTCCTCTAACATCGTCGTAAAAATTTTTTCCAATATCAGCAACATCAGGCCTGAGCCTCTAAATCGACGCCTTATCTGCGTGCTCGCAAGCGCGCCCGCGCTGCCATAAAAGCGCTTTCTCAACGCTGTGCTTGCTTTTATTCGCCTTGGCGAAGCCCGTGGCCGTAGCCTCCGCTATAAAGCCGCGCAGTAGAGCGCGAGCACCATTCCGCATATATGCAGGCGCGCGACCAATTGACCCGCCAACGAGGTCCCCGACGCAACCGCGCCAAACACATGCTGCAGGCGCCAAACCGTGCCGCGGCCCTCGAGCTGCTTCCGGGCTGTTTGTACACGGGCGCGGACGCGTGAGTGAAAATATCATTACCGCCTCGATAAAGGGAATATTTAAGAGCACCCCGCGAACCGAGAGATAGGAAAGAAGAACAAAAAAAAAGAAAGCAGCGTGCTGGCCAGGCCACTATGCGCGGCGGCGGCGCTCGGCGCAAGCCCATTACCCATGCAAAGAGCGGTCGCGGGAGGCCCCGTTATGCCACCTCAGAGTGCGGGCGTGAATCACGGGAGCGCGCGCGCTGCAGCGGCCGGGCAGTCGCAGCCCCCTCGGCTCCTCTCTGCCGGCCCCCAGCGCTGTTTATGGCCAAATGGCGTGAAATAAGAGTGCCGGGCACTCATCACTGGGGCCGATTGAAGTTGTGCCACCAACTCGCTTCTCCGCCAAGCCGTTTATTTTTCGGCGCTCGCTTCCTGCGTCGCTCTTTGTTGGTCTCTTCCTCGGAAACTCTTTTTCTCCCGGAGTGGGTAGCCCGGTTTCCCGCCCGACCGCATCCCGCTCGCACCAAGGAAGCGCCAACGCAGCCCGGCGCTTAACGAGGTTTTAAACGGCGCGCCTCGGGAGAGCCGGGCACGCGCGCCCGTTCTCTAACGGCGTTCCCTCCGCGCTGGGTGAGCGGCTGCCGGCGATCAAAGGGGACAGCGCTGGAGGAGAGGGAAGGAACAAGCGAGGATACATGGTTTACGGCTGCAATTAGTGCGCGAGCAGAAAGAACGTGCGCTGTCGCGAACTTGCCAAAATAAGGAAAGAGTACGCAACTGGCCATCCGCAGACACCTCTGCGTCTTGTGAATTCTTATCCGAATGCTGCAACTCTGGGCAAAACCGGCGCAATACGACGAAAAGAAAATAGTTGTCTTTCTGCGTGCTGGTATGCGTGTGCATTAGGTGTTCGAGTTGCATTTGTAATTCAACAATACAATTTTAATGCGAAAGCGTTGCTAGTCGCATTACGAGAAAAGCTGGTGGCGAGTGTTAGGGTGTTAGCGCGTGTACGCGCAGATGGTACAAGGAAATCCCAGCGATGGCAAGAAATATAGGGTCACATCATCAAGAGGCCGTAGGCCGTAAAGGCCGTAGCACCGCCATTTCAGACATTCATATGCATGTCGTTCATCTATATATACCCCCCACTGACTGACCTCAGTGTGGCGCCAGTTTACCCGACTGCCTTAGTACCAAAATTGTGAGCTTACATGCGCTAGTAAAGTTGGAGGCTTGCTTGCGAAAGGAATTCAAAACATTCAGTTGTATGTCTTACCAGGCTCTTTACCTCTTCCCTTAAAGGTGCAGTGAAGAGGAATTTGAACTCGTCTTTTTGCCGCGGGAACTCAATCTACACGTTCCGAGCATTATTAGAAACTTCGATTTATTGCCCTGTGGGGCCGATTTTCCTAATTAAATCGAATTAACGTCCGGCTCCCGCCTTGTTTTTTTTTTTTTAATTCTCCCCGTACGGTGGGCGGAGTCGACCAACGCGTGGCGTGTCTTACAGCCAGCTCCGTGGAGGCTTGCCGCTCTGTCATCGGCGGAGTAATACATATATAGTAATCCGTAGTAGCAAATAGTCCGCGCGTATTTTTATTTCTGCGGGCTTATTTTGCGGCTATATTATCTGGGAATGAAACTATTTATTCACGGAAACCTAAAAAATAAAATAAAGCGTCAAAAACCAATTTTCGTATCGGAATTGTGACGCAGCCGTTCGTCGTACACCCTTGCGGATGGCGTCATACGATTTCTCGTTGCATACAGGTATAGCATACGTCTCTTAGTCGGGTTGGAGGCTAGCTCGCGACAGGCATTCCAACCGAGTGTTTCACTCGGTTTCACTCAAGTCCGAGTGTTTCACTCGCACCTTTGTGGATTCAGCGTTTGTGGAATCGCCGCTCAGAGGCGCGTCTTCGTTTCATTTCTCAGTGCGCAGCCTGTGTCGAGGTCGAACGCTGACGACGACACACTAATGTACTATCGAGGACAAAAGTGGTACACTCCACGCGGCGGGAGCGGGAGCAACGGAAAACTGCGGCATTTTGGCGAGCCAAAGCACGAAACATTGAAACGAGCCAAGCGACATACCTGCTGATAATAAAGGTCACGCATTAGCTGTCTCGACCCCAGATGCCGCCTGTAGATGGCGTTGCAACTCAGTTTTCCGTATACAGTAACTCTAGTTTTCCGTTACTCCGGCTCCCGACGCGTGGAGTATACCACTTTTGTCCCCGATAATATGTTTTCGCCTTCATAGCACGTAAACAGTCTTAACGGTCGGTCGGTCGGTCGGTCGGTCGGTCGGTCGGTCGGTCGGTCGGTCGGTCGGTCGGTCGGTCGGTCGGTCGGTCGGTCGGTCGGTCGGTCGGTCGGTCGGTCGGTCGGGTTCATTGGAATGATTTTAGGCTGAAGCTCCCTCCTCGCATGGAGGTCATCATATTATGACAGTAATTTTAATCAATTATTCAGCCTTTATTACCATAAGTTTTAAAATCGCAACTCCTTCTGTAATATGCCTGTGCCTTTCAATCCACCCTATCAGAACCATTCAGGTACTTTAAAACACAAATTTGAAAGGAATGCCACCACGCTTTAAGTCCAAGGTTAACCCTTTAATGTTCAGTGTCGCATATTCACTACACATCGTTAGCACACCATGTAATCATTATTACTCATTATTATTATTATTAATAATCATTAGCTCGCACGCAAACATTGATGGCAGCATGTTCTCAGCAGCCAGCAATGATCAGAATGTTTGGCATCATTGTTTGCAAGTTGTGCTAAGAAGGGGGTGCGAATATGACACTTACACGCAGCGACTGTCTGCCACCCCTTACGGAACACCCCAACCTGGGGTCTTTAAGGTGATAAAATGAAAACGGAAAAAAATAGTGTCTCTGGGCCATCGAGTTGGTTTGATGCCATAGATGTGGTGTACCACAAACCTCTGACTAGCAGCAGAAAATTGACCAAATGCTACTTGTTGCGAAATGGCGACTTGCCGTTTTCCCAAATTTTAGTGGCTCGACTACAATTTTGATATTGAGCTTTAAATGCGAGTACATAAGCTGGCACATCGCTGAGGCAATGATTTCTTTATTTGACTCCTTCAGAACTGGGGCATTAAAAGGTTAAGATTTCATCGTATATATACCGCATTGTGCGTCAAATGGACTTAATTTGTACAGCGTAACTTCTGGATATCGGCAAGTTACTCGAGTTGAGAGCAACATTCACTTAGTATTGCACATTTCCACTCTATGGCAATACAATTTTCTCTCGTTGATTCGTTGGCTGCAGAAAAAGTAAACACCTCTGAATTAATAACACTATTTTTGACGGTCTTGCTCATAAATGCGGTATAGTACAGGATAAATATGCAGTCAGAGTTCATTATAACGAAATAGTCGAGCCTACTTATAACAAACCTGACGGTCACACTGATTGCGCTCGTTGTATCCGAAGTTCATAGCAAGTGGATTTACCCTACTGCGGCCAAAAAACGGGCTCGGACAAAGTTGGCGTTTATTTCTTTGAAAATACCGTTGAAACAAGTTTGTTTGTTCAAGACATACTCTATCAATACGCTTTAGCTCTTCCACCGCGGTCGTGTGCTGCTGGCATGACATTCGCTGCATGCGAGAGCGACTGAAGCGTCCACAGGAAATGGTCGCGGTAGGTCGGGATCCTCGTCTTCGTTCCTCCGCAAAGTTGTAAGGATGTAGAGACGATGCTGCCGCTTCGCATGTGCGTCTGCCGTCTGTACACGCTGTCTGCACCCGGCGGCAGCGCATAAGGCGGAGTTTCATTCGCGCAGGCGATGCAAGCCACTTGACCGGGTGGGCCAAGACGGGCCTACCTCGACTGGTATTCAAACGTCTCAAATCGCCGTCATTGGTGGATGACCGGCTGCGTGCGGTAGTTTCGCTTTCAACTCTACTTTTTGTGTCGCGCTTATCAGGATTCTGCTTCCAGTTCAGACGCTTTGTCCAGCCAGCACACATGCACGCGCGACCGACATTTTAGCGTTTGATCTGAGACGCAGTTCCACAGCCCTTACACATATTTTGACGGATGGTCCACCCTCGTTCGCAATAAGCAAGCGTTCTTTATGACTGCAGCCGTTATAAGTGGGCTCGACTCCAATGGAAATAACAAAGTTACGGCTAGTCCGCTTCGAAGCTAGCATAGAAGACTATGTATTCGATATCTCGTTTTCACAAAGTAATTTCTTCCTACGGCGAGATATAACGAACCCCTAGTGTACTTCACTGGCCATTTCGAGTACATCGATGACCGATGTCGCTAAAAAGTTCCGCAGCCATTCGATGTGCAAACCTTGCGTTTCTCCGGACGATTCGTCGGCGTCACCGCGACGAAAATTTGACGCTGGCACGCCCATCTTCGTCGCAACTCAAGTACGCGGCCCGCTGAACGATGTCGCGCAGCACGGTGCGAACGGTCCACTGCGCCTCTCTACAGAGTTTCCAAGGTAACAGGAGTCCCCTTATTCTCCAACCTAATCGCTGTACACGGCTGCACTGCCCGCTGCGAGTGCGCTGTGCTTCTGGGGTACAGTGTTTAGTTCGCTTTCGGTTTTCGCGGCGTGGGTCGCGTGATCTGGGTACTTGCCAAGAGTGTTTGGTACGTCTGACGCTACCGATCGGCGCGCTACTGGTTTCACACGGACGAGAATAAAATGAAAGCGCCTGTCGATTTCCGTTGGAAAATGGTCGAACGAAACGCGGTGACGATAAAAGCAGCTGCATCGGATACGAAGGACTTAGAGGTTGCTCTGAGCACACTGTCTGCAATTTTGGGCAGCAAAGAAGCAATCACTAACGCCATCGCCCGCAGTGCGGAAGGAACAAGAAATAAGCTGATATTATTTTCCTTCGAATCACTTTAAGCAGCCTTCGGAAGCCTTCGGCCAGGCGTACTCAATTTCCACTAGACATTTTTCCATGCGGTGGAGTATTACGGACAGCGATCTCATTCTAGGGAGCAAACCAAAACGGGCACTTGCGACGGAACCGCCGCCGTGCGCTCTCTTTCAACGAGGCCCGCATCGGGTTCAACGCCGAGAAAATGGGGCTAAATACTCTCGATAAGCCTCACCCTGTCCTCTACAACATCATTCCTCCAAAACTCGTTTTCTATAGAGCCGCGAAAGAAAAAACAAATATGCGCGCGTTGGCGAGGCTGACATGTTCGGTTGGTTTCAGCTCCGACATGAAAGGGTACACAGTCTGATTGTTCAGGTTAAGATTGTTCTATAGTGGAAAGCACTCTTATCTCTGTTTTTGAAGTGCTTCTTCTCTAGACGAATAATGACATTTTCGACTTCAGTGCAGAAGTAACAACAGGATTCGAACTCGTGTGCAAACTGACCGTTCCCTCTCATGTTGGAGCTGCCCGTATGCAGATGCATTCGGCCGCATCGGGGGCGCTCAGTATTGACCGCTCCATCAACACAGATCGTTGGCAGGCTAAACGCGAGCTACGTTGTCTTCGGTCTACAAGGTGACAGGAAGACCGCTGACAAGCGACAGGAGCGTCGAAGACCACTTACGGCTATTGCCAAGCAACGAATATAACGAATAAATCGCAAGCCTCCTTCGACTTCGTTACAACCAGGTTCACCTGTAATAGAAAACATATTCTTGTTTTGTTTCGTTCATTCTGATTCACATTTTTGTATCGCTGGGAATAATTAAAAAAAAAAAACACTGGATGTAGCCAAATCTTCAGTTAGACCTCGCATCTTCGGCAAAGTACTACTCCCGTGTTCCTTTTCTTCGTTATCTGCTTATCCGATGCAACTGCGCACTGACTTGCAAACCTCAAGATTGGGTCAGAGCTCCCCTCACGAAGCTGTGGAGCCGACTGCAGCCATGAAACGCTAGACATATAGGTACTAATCGAAAGAGCACGCCTTTCTGCGCTGAGCATCATGGCACTGTCAGCTGCTATGAGATGGCACTGTCAGCTGCTATGAGGCGCAAGCCGTCCATTATACGGACACCGTCAGTGCGTTGCAGGTCATTACTAGCCGACTGAACATCCCGAGCGGGCTCGTACAGGCGTCTTTATGTAATCAGTTCTTTGCGTGTTACGCTATTATTCCACTCATATCAACGCCAATACCTTTACTACCCAACAGTCCAACGCCTGTGCCAAATCCGAGGCTGACTGTGGGCGTGAGGAGAAATCAGTTTTGTCTGCAGTTATCTGAGAGGCGAAGTGTCGTGAAATTCTTCTATTTCATATAACAATATAACGACCCACGGCAAAACATTTCTGTTCATCTTCTTCCTAATAATGTTACACAATGTCAGCTTGGCTCTGAAGCCAAGGGCCCCAGCCTCCCTCGCGCCGGCGCCACATTTCTCGCCGTCAGACCAGAGCTTCGCCGCAGATTCGGGTAAGCCCTAAGAGGAGAAGCCTCAAGCCAGCTTCCCTGGGTGCGTAGCGCTGCAGCGCACACGCCATGGACAGCAGAATCATGCGATAGGAGCCTGCGCCAGATAAGGGGCGGCTGCGAAGCACGCTGATGCAATGAAGGAGACTGGGCCGGGAGAGCGCCGCCAGGGGAGGCTTCTCGCTGGGCCCCAATCATATTTCCTGCGTGCCCCGTAGGGTTCAATCAACGCTAAGAGCCCGACGGCGAAGCGCTCCCGGAAGCCGTCTCGGAACGTGACGAGAGTTTGCCCCCGTCAGCGGAGATGTGCGCCGCGACTCCGGTTACAGTAGCCGCTCGGCCGCCTTGCGAGTCCCTGCACGAGAATGTGCCTCGGAGGTCTGGCTGGCGTCGCGCTGCCGCCAGTGTTTTCAGCAGGGGGACAGCGCTCAGAGTTAGCGGCCAAGTGGACAGCCGCAACTGAAACGACGCCCTGGAGTCAACACCGGCTGTCCTTACATCCTTCGCTCCTTGTATGCGTGTGTGTGTGCGTGTGCGTGTGTGTCTCCGAAACTGCAGATGAGCGAAACCTGACCCACTTCTAATAGAACAGAGATTTCGTCCACAAAATAATCTATCACGTACCCACCGCGGTAGCTCAGTGGCTTTGATGTTTGTCTGTACTGATCCCAATGTTGCGGAATGGAATCCCGGCCGCGGCGACCTCATTGTGATGGAAGCGAAATCCAAAAAGGCACGCGTGCTTTGCGATGTCAACGCACGTTAAAGAAGCCCAGGTGGTCTAAATTAATCCGGAGCCCTCCACTATGGCGTCCCTCATAGCCTCCCTATGCGTTGTTTCGGGGCGTTAACCCCCCGAGTTTACAATTCACAACTCCAAATGACAAAAGCTATGACCACTACAAAAATTTCATTGCAGCAGATATTATTAATTCATTTAGTTATTTGTACATTTACTCTATCAATTCAGGCGCTTACAACTGCCTCAGTGAAAAGTGCTAAATGCGACAAGAGAGGACACTTGACTGGGCTCCATAGGCAACCCTTAGCAAAAACTAATACGTTTGGAATATACGGAGGTCTATTTAAAATGTATTTTAAACATATTTTGTATTCATGAATGCACTAAAAATATGTAGGAAATACGTTTCTGAAATTTCATGCTTGGTATTCGAAATATATTTTTAAAATGTGCCAAAAATACCTCACTTAAAGCATACTTCGAGCACTTTTCAAATACATGAAAAAATATGCATGCAGTTTTAGCATCTTGTCAGTGTATTAAAAGTGTATTTTCGGAAATATGAAATTAATTCATCGAAAGTATACTTCAATTCTAGAAAACGGGCAGCCCTTGTAAACGTATATGTATGCAGTTTTAGCATCTTGTCAATGTATTAAAAGTGAACTTTCGTAAATATGAAATTAATTCATCCGAAATATATTTCAATCCTAACAAACGGGCAGTCCTTTTAAACGTCTTTGCACACTTCTAGCTGCCATGAACAGTCGAGTGCTCGAAATCGTGTTTCGGGAAATGGCATTTGCGTGTCGTCAATGTATTTGAAGTGTACTTCCGTAAATACGTAATTAATTCGTCCAAAGAACACTGAAATTCTAGCAAATTGGCAGTCCGCATTAGCATATTTGCAGCGCACTACAAGCTGTCGTTAAACAATCTAATGCTCAAAATCGAGTTTCGGGACATCGCATTTTGGTGCTGGCCATCTATTTAAAGTGTACTTTCGTAAATACGCAATTAATCCGTCTGAAGTATATTTAAATTCTAACAAATGGGTTGTCCGCGTAAACATATTTGCATTACACTTCAAGCTACCGTGGAACAATCTAGGGCTCGAAATGACGTTTCAGCGAAGAGTGAAAACTTTCCCTTTCTTGTCATCCTTTCGTTTATGGTAGCTTCTAGCAGGAAGGTGATCACCACTTATACCCCTGCTACACGGGCGCTTCGAATGCCTTCCAGCCGAATGTCATCTAACGATGCTACACGTGTTCTGTCTAAGGGAGTGCTTGAAGATAATATTACGCCAATGAATATTAACCGCGTCAGCATGAAATTTCCCCGGGAGTGCGCCGATGAGGACGACTGCACTCATACTGTTGTTTACATCGCTTGTTTACATAACATAAAACGCAATCTGCGCTTTGGTTCTAATAAACAATCTGTTTTCTTTTTTACTGGTTGTATTCGTGATTGTTTACGCAGTGCTACAATGTGTGGGAAGCGATGATGCGATCGCACGCCTGAGAAAGCCGGGTTGTTGGCATCGCGCAGGACTGGCGCTTCTCGCTTCTTGTCCCGGCTTTCTCCGACGTGACCAGTACTTTTTTTTAAACTACTTTATCCAGAAGTATGTATGGCGACTGTTCGCTTTAACTGAAACGGCCTAACTTGTTATCCACAAGCTAGCGACGGCGACGACTGCTGCTGGCCGTAAAGCACGGCTCGGCAGTCTGGGTCACACCGGCGATTCCCGTTCATCGTACGCGTGCCCTGCGATGTAAGCAATAGTTGATTTCAGGTCACTGTTGCCAAAACTACACCTGGTGACCATTTGCATTCGCGAAAGCTTGTGATTCGCTCTTCACAACCGCCGAAATCACAGATTCAACCCTGCGAACTCGCTGGGCCTAGTCGTCGCGGAAGGGAACAGAGCCGTCGTCGATTGAAACTGATTTGGCAAGCGCTTATCGCTGGTGAGTGTTCAGGTACGCACACGTGAAATATAGCCGTTCGTTTCGCTCATTTAGAAGCGCGAGCATACACACACCGCCGCCTCATCACCGTGCTCTCGCTCAGCCGCCGACAAGGCTGACCGTCCGCCGACCGGATTCGTCAGTGTCGTTGGCCTGAAAAACGTGTCCCTCTAGAATCATATTATAGTAAACTAGATATTTCACTATAATTACATGCTGTTGTTCAGCGTGATATATACTGTCGTTGTCGGACTAGTGTGACCGCCGTCGTCGTCGTCGCTGTACACTGAAAACGAGCTGAGGCTTTCGAATGCGTTTCGAAAGTGTCGTGCAGCACCGCGGCAGTCCATCGAGTCCGAATGTCATTCCTATTCTCGAATGCCATTCCACTCAATGTCATTCGAACATTTCCGTGTGAGAACGTGATAGCATTATACCAGCAAAAGCGCCTTGGGTACTTCTGGGTCCGAATAAGCCAGCGGAAAGGACCCCGTGTGGCAGGGCAGACCGGCTCCCTTACACGCCCATGTATCTGTTGGTTGACAGTTCGACTCCTGACCTGTGCCTGACGCAAGTTTCAACTAGCAATTCCGTTCTCAATTAATCCCAGATTCGAACGCGACCAGTAGGGTACTTCTGCGATAATTTGGAAGCCCACAATATTTGCGCAAAAAAAGGCATCACCGTGCAAAATAGTGCGTCGCTTTCGCTGGGTATATATACGGCAAGCCAAGTATAGCGCTTGTCGTAGGGTTTGTTGTTTGCTGTGTCGCTGTCGTCTTGGTATGCTGTATGTAGGTATCTGCCGTTCCCATTCAATCACGTGACCTTATCAGACTCCTGTTGATTAATGATAAATACCCGTGTACGATTTGTTCTCCAGTTGATGAATTAACCCGTGTGATTCCATGGAGCCGCCCAGTAGACTTTTTTTAAGCCCGAGTAAACACATTTTTAATGTATTAAATGTATATTTTTAGTATATTTCTAATGTATATTTTTATTATATTTTTAATGCATTATAAATATGCTAAGCGGGCAAATATGTACTTTTCACGTATCTTTAAGAACGTTTAAAATATTATTCCTAGTATACTTAGAAAGCATTCGTATTGCAGTTTAAGCATAGGGACAAAAAAATGCGAAATAAATATGAAATTAATACAATACGTTTGAAATGCATTTTTAGCACATCCTCTTTTTCGCTAAGGGAACTCTCATACAGCAATAGGTCGGATACTATCAATTCGAGATTTCGACCTGCATATATTACAGGGAAAACGCACTGAGCCGCGCCTGCACGCTCACTCAGAAAGGACACTCCCAGTACAAGCCAAAAATTAATACTGTATATAACTGATCGCTTGACCACAACAAATGCTCACTTGAAGACAGGGAAAAGATAATACCGAGCGGATATTTTATATAGAAGAAATAAATATATACACCATAAGTGCCGTCGGCAGCAAAAGTTTGCGGGATGCGAGTGTTTGAAAAAAAAAAATATTATTTCGGTGCAGCCACGTAAGCCAGTCGCCTGAAAATTCCTGCAAATACCCATCCGTTCGGTCATGAGACAGAGTGACAGTATTTCAGTTTCCGAACACGTGCATTCCGCAGATATTCGCAGGTGACTGCGGAATGTCTACAAAAGCAAGGCATGGTTACAAACGGCAGTCTCTGCCTGCTTACGAAACTAATACGACAAGGAACAGTCAAATATGATATCAGTTAGGCGAAGTATCGACCCTGCTTTGCCGCCTCTTGCCTGCCGATAAAAATCCTCTGCGCAAGTTTTTTTCGTTGCATAGAAGGCATTCACAAGGTCTGCATATATGCGAATGTACTGGGATCTCTTGTAAATTGTTAACAAAATACGATAATATCAAGCAGCAGAGACAGAATAATGGAATATAAAGCTGCAACGCAGTACCGTAGTTGCAAAAGTTCGCGAAAAAAATCAGCAAGTTTTTATTCAGTGAAAGCGATAGAACGATTAAAATGCACGTGGCTAGAACATAATGCCCTTACTGAAGGAATAATGACGTCCTCGCAGGAATAATTGACACAAATGCATCACTAATTAGCTAAAAGGGATTGACGACCACTTTATTCAAAGGTTTTAACATATTCCTCTGGGTGTAAGGTTGACGATAAAGATGATAATTGGAGGACTGCTGCCTCCAATGGAGACTTTTTGCATAAACTTTCGACACCCTAGGCTTTATATTTCGTTCCTCTTATTTTCTCCCCAAAGACAGGGCAGCGCACGCAACGTATTCCTGTGCGACCTCTCCGCCTCCACTTCCTTCTTTCAACAATTAAGTGCCACCTTGGAGATATTAGTCCCCAACGGTGACCCTCAATCAATACTCGCCGTAGTGGCTTAGATGCTACTGCTTTCTGCTGCTAAGAACGCATTCGCGAGCTTCGATGCAGGTAAGTTCAAAATTATCTGTGTACCGAGATAGTAATGCACGCTTAAGAAAAAGAAAGAAAGAAAACGGAAATAATGCGCAGTCCTTCAGTACTGCGGGTTGGGATGTAGCTGTGGCAAGGAAAGGTTAATTGCTTATATATAATTTCCTTGGATCTCCTTGAGGACGCTAACGAAAGCACGCATCGATTTCATCAGCTATTGTTGCAGTACATCGGCATTGTTCGTAGTTTTTGGTTATCTCAGGCCAGCAGACAGGTACCTTTAAATTTGGCTCACAGTAGACCCCGCGCACAAAAAAAAAAAGCGCGTACTGCTCCCCCATGCCCGCTGAGAAGAGGCACCTAGTATGTCTGGAAGCGTAGCGTAGCGTGGTTCCCCAACATACTCTATAGTATGTTGGGGAACCACGTATGCTACTCATCTAAGATCACTGCAGATAATTCAAAATCAAGCCATTCGTATACTAACCTACAGTTCTTATTACACTGATGCAGCCTTCATTCTTCAGGATCATAACATCCTCTCCGTATCACAGCTTGTTAGATATTCTCTTGGCATTCTCATGTACAAACTTGTCAACAATCTAATCGCTCTTCCTCTCATACCACAGTGTTATCTTGTAAACGCCAACATAACTCGGTTCGCACTCAATAACAATATTGTCCTACCTAAAGTACGCACCAATTACGGGAAACAGGCAATTCATTTCTCATCAGTTGCTGTTTGGAACACTATACCGATAGAACTAAAAAATGCTCCTTCAATTTTCAACTTTAAAGCACACTTTAAACGATCAATCCTTAGCAATGAGCCCTAATTCTGATTAATTTGTTTTTATTTCTTCCTACATGCATTTTGCACTGCTTCATGATCTTCATTATAATTCAGTATGACATCAGCTTGCTTAGTTATGTACAACTTTATATGTTTCGGTGGTCCTTTTTAATAGCTTTTATTTATCTCCCATGTGTCTGCTTTAATTGTATCTCATACGTGTATATTCTGTTTTGTATATTTATCTGATCTGTCGTATGCTGTTAAATGTTTTACTAGATGTATTTAATCAGGAGGTCCCATTACAGTCTCTGACTTCGGGACCTCCTTCTGCATAATATGCTGTACTCTCAAAATGTATCAACAAAAAAAGACTGATTCTGATTCTGTTTCTGATGCGGATTGGGGCTGAAATTTGTCACTGCAAGACTCATAGGTCGTCCTGCGGCAGAAATTTTAAACAGTGAATTAATGTTACGCAGTAACTATCCCGACACAAAGCAGCGCACTCACGTCACAAGGCAAGGTCATTAAAAGGTAAGCAATAAATTCTAAAAGTCGGTCGTTCCTCGGTTGCATTCCCTCTCTTCTTTTTTGCGTGGGATAACTGTCATGCCAAAAAAACTCATCAGGAAAGAGAATTCACGTGGAAGGACATCTATGATGGCCGCACTTGTTGCAGACATCAACGACACGTCATCAGGTGTCGCTAAAATAGTCTGTGTTCAGCGCTGCCGTTGATTTCGCCGGGCGACCAGCGGCGTGTTCGTCCAGATCGTCCCGCGCCGCTTTTTCTGAGCGCCTGCTTGCCCTGAAAAGCTCTCAGCTATGCTTCTAGCTGTACTTTCCTAACTTCTTATCATTGTGCAACCAGTTGCTGACGCGCGTGCAACTGGTTTTCATATACGCGAAGCTGCTTTCACTGAAATAGACACGACGGAAGAAGAAAGAAAAAAAAAATAGGTGCGGTTTAACTACTGCTGAACCTGGTTAGAGTGCGAAAGCTATGGCGTATCGGGCAACTAACTATATGCGTGACTTGGCACCTGTAACGTTGAGTGCGTTGCGGACACTGGATAGACAGCGCACCCACCCTGGCAGGTTGCAGTTAATGGTTGATCGCTAGAGTTTGCTCACCCAATGAACGCTGCGGCCTATTCCTGCAGTGCCGCGGGCCTGCCACAACGTTGTCAGCGCTATCGCATGCAGCCCACATCTCTCTCTCTCACCAGCCCACGTACCTCAAAGCGCCGCGATTCAGGCGTCCACGGACCCAGGGAGACAGTTATGCACGCTTCATTTCCTTAAAATTTCCTTAAAAAGCGCTGACAACGGGCAAGAGTTGTCCCAATCCACAAATCTGGGAGCAAATACAATGTTGGAAACTATAGGCCGATTTCAATAACTTGCACATGTTGTAAAATCCTGGAGCATATCCTATCAAAAAGTATGTTTCACTACTTCGAGAATTCTGATATCTTCACTGCAAATCAGCATGGCTTCAGACAACGCCTGTCAACAGTTACGCAGCTCACTGAAGCGATTCATGATTTCGCATACGCGATTGACAATAGAAGCCAGATTGACGCTATATGCTTAGACTTGTCGAAAGCGTTTGACCGGGTCGCGCATTCTGAGCTGCTCACAAAACTTTGTTATCTTGGCGTTAACAAAAATATTGTTATGTGGATAAAGTCTTACCTGGCAGAAAGAACGCAGTTCGTAGAAGTGCGTGGCGCAAAATCTTGTATGTTGCCAGTCACTTCGGGAGTTCCCCAGGGATCTGTTCTGGGTCCGGTTTTATTCTTAAGTTATATTAACGACATTGTCGAAAGTCTGAACACAAAAATTACAGTCCGTCTATTTGCAGACGATTGCCTCATTTATTCAACAATTTCAAGTCAAGAAGACCAGGTATTGTTGAACCAGGGTTTAAACAGTATACAAGAGTGGTGTGCCAGATGGAAAATGAAATTAAATCATGATAAAACTGTTTTTGCAAGGATAACTAGGAACACTAAAAATATTTTCCCTTTTGACTACCAGATAGACGGCAAGCCTGTAACACGGGTCAGGCATTTCAAATATTTAGGCGTGACCATATGTGAGGATTTGAATTGGAAATTGCATGTAAATAACATATGTGCATCAGCTGAGAAAAAACTGTGGTATTTGAAACGCAAGCTTCGACTTGCACCAGCAGATGTCCGACTCACCGCATACGTGACTTTAGTACGCCCCAAGTTAGAATATGCAAGTGTTGTATGGAATCCTTTTAGAAAAAACCAAATAGATAAAATTGAAAAGGTTCAGCGACGGGCTGCAAGGTTCATACTCTCAAAATACAGGTCAACAGACTCAGTAACGGAAATGCTAGATAAATTGAACTTGCCGCAACTTTCCCAACGACGACAAATAGCCAGACTAAAGTTCATGTATCTAATAAGTAAAGGCCAATTCAACTTCAACACAGAACGGTACCTTCAAACACGATCATCACGTCCAGTACGCGGTAGCCATCCTAGGCAGTTCCTTCCTCTACAGGTAAGAACAGATACGTTTAAGTTTTCGTTTTTTCCAAGAACAATTCAACTTTGGAATTCCATACCATACGACATAATAGAAATCAATTCCCTTGAGCAATTTGAACACTCTATCCTCCACCACTTCGCTGCTGATACATTAACAGTATAGCCGTCAGACAGATACCCCTTCCTCCCCTTTATTGTTATTTTTTTTTATATACGAATTGCGCTGTAACCTGAAATGTAGCACCTTTGATAACCCTGTAACCCCAATTTTTGATGTTACCTTTCTACCATTGTGTTCTTGTACGGCGAGCTGACTGGAAGTGTATCCATGAAGAAAATTGTGTATATAGAAAACTGGCGCTGGCTTGAATTGTGCACTTATGTCGTATTTACTGCACTGTGTTTGTGTTGTATATATAAAAAAAGTCATTGAATTCCCACCCTGTATCGGCCCAAAAAGGGCTAACAGTATCAATAAATAAATAAATAAATAAATAAATAAATAAATAAATAATAAATAAAATCATCGGAGTCAAAATGTTCTCAATGCCAATGAACACAATGAACACCGACGGCCGTAGCAGTTATGCGCCTTTCCTTTGCTTTCGAAGCTGCCACGCTCCATAGGTTTCGTAGCTTAAAGCCCGACTGAGGTGTCCACTGTCCCAGGGGGGCACTTATGCGCCTTTCCTTTTCTTTGCTTTATCTGAAGGTCAAATGAAGGTGAAAACCGCAAGCGCCGCGAAGAAAGCCCGAGGACCCGTAGTGAAGCTTTCGCGTCAAAAAACTCCTAGCTGATTCAGTATAGTGCCGGTACAGATATATTGAAAGGATCCACATTCGAATCCGGCTCGAGGGTGCAAATTGCTCCTGCTAGATTTATTATGTGCAGGAAAGGAAACTTCATTAACGCGGGACTTGGGTGCGATTTGGTGAAGATGCTGCGGAAACTTTATTCATGCCGTGCATCAGCATTTCCACGCGAGTAGTGAGCAGACAGCTCACATTTTCGGAGAGAATGAACGCTTAGGTTTACATAAATCCATTTCTCGGAACTCAGTACGTTGCTGAGAATGCGGCCCTGATGAAAACCTCAGTACACAAGGCAGTGTTCGCACATGACGCCGACAGCTTTAGTTCCCTGCCATTCCATCTCGTCTCCATGTTCCTCCGAGCAGCAAATTTTTCTGCTCTTCAGAATTATGCTTTGCCACTTCTGTCTTCTCTTTTTACCAGTGTCTCAGCTTCCGGGCCCACTAGCACAAACCTGAAAGCCATGAAAGTAGCGGGGCCGTGCTCCAAAGACAACAATGACCGCGGTACGGTCACAAAGCGCGCGCCGCCAAATCTTGGGGGAGCGCGGCGAGTGAAAAAGAACGGCGGAGAGAAGCGCGCGCTGCAGAAACGGTGGTGCTCACCAACAGCTGCAGTCATGCTTTATTAAGCGTCAAGAACGGCCGCGCGGCGTAAACAGTGGCTCGGCGAAGAATCGCGGCCAAGGTCGGTCCGCGAGCGGACGCCTGCCCCGGGCGTCAAGCGGCACGCCGCTCCCTCATCATCATCCACTGAAAGATACCCGACGGCGAAGGAAAAACAAGATACTTATAAGCCAGTCGACAATAACTTGTTCTCTTCGTGCGCACTTTTCAGAGCACCGGCTAATGAAAAAGTCACCACCGCGCTTCACCTCTGCGAGACAAAAGACGCTCTCTCTGCAAGGCGTCTCTCGGGGCTTCCCTTCTCGTTCCTGTTGTGTCTCAGCAGGGAAGCCGCCAGGTCCGAGACCGCGGCGTTCTCAGAGCTCTGTGGCCGGTCTCGAAGGCACATTCTTTAAAACGGGTTGGCGGAAACGCCCGGGGACTTGAGAGGGGCTGCATTTGAATGCACGCGCCTGGAGCCACACCGGCCGGGGCTCCGAAGCGCGCATTTAAAATGGAAAACAGGCGGCTCAAGCTGGTCGCGCGCTTTGGATATGGGCTCGCGAAATAAATGATGAAAATAAGCACTCGCGTGCGGGCAGAACGCTGTGCACGCGGGCGCCCCTTGACGTCCGGGGCTCAGCGTAGCTGCGCGCATGAGGGGTCGGCTGCTGGACGGCAGCGCCATCTTGACTTCGCTCCGGCAGCCCCGTCGATCAATGGTGCCGGGCGCGCGCTTTGACACCGCTTTTCAAAGACGCCTCGTCTACAATGCGAGCTGTCCTGCGGTTTTCTTTCGTTCTGCCGGCCGCTGGCCTACATGCGGTAGAAAGGAGGTAAAATGATGTCCACTAGGCATGCAATGTTGAGTTGGGTCTCATTTGCATAAATGGACGACCTCGTTTTTAAAACTGTTCTTTCAGGTTTTGAGAAAGATGAACACGCACAGCGATCACGTTTAACTTTGCACAGCGGTCCACCGGATGGGCTGCCTTGTGTAAAAAAAGAAGGGAAACGGTTACTGCAGTTCTTGCAGCCCACCAAGATATCGACTGACAGAAGAAAAAGGCACACGAACACAGCATTTTTTTCGTATTTTCTCTCAATCTATGCCTTGTTGCGCTGCAAGAACTACAATGACCTAAAGCAAGTAACCAAGCAAAGTGCATGGTCGAAGGAGTATTACTACAGTGTTCGTACGAGCCCTTCTGAAGCGGCCGTCTGGTATAAAGTGACACCATTTTACAAAAAGCATGGCGTTCTTTGGCCAAGTGGCCCCTGAGCCATTAACATCAAATAGTAACAATCGTCATCACCATAATTTTTTTAGAAAAACTCATATCAATATTTTTTTTTTATTCTAGTACCATAGCAACAAGCTTCTTTTGTCCTGTCTACCCTTTCAGTATTTCTCGTCAGGAAGATAGTCCGAATATCTCGCGTTCGCCTTCGAGCTCATACATGTGAGGCAGCGCTGAAGAGAGCCTCTCGAGCGAATGAAGACTACGTACGAGAAAGCCGTGTCTCTGATAATAAAGAACGAAAGAAAGACTGAAAGAAAGGAAGACGGAAAGAAAGAAAGACGGAAAGAAAGAAAGAAAGAAAGAAAGGAAGAAAGAAAGAAAGAAAGAAAGAAAGAAAGAAAGAAAGAAAGAAAGAAAGAAAGAAAGAAAGAAAGAAAGAAAGAATGAAGGAAAGAAAGAAAGAAAGAAAGAAAGAAAGAAAGAAAGAAAGAAAGAAAAGAAAGAAAGAGAGAGAGAAAGAAAGAAAGAAAGAAAGAAAGAAAGAAAGAAAGAAAGAAAGAAAGAAAGAAAGAAAGAAAGAAAGAAAGAAAGAAAGAAAGAAAGAAAGAAAGAAAGAAAGAAAGAAGGAAGGAAGGAAGGAAGGAAGGAAGGAAGGAAGGAAGGAAGGAAGGAAGGAAGGAAGGAAGGAAGGAAGGAAGGAAGGCTTGGTCAGTCCCGCATAGCACTTGAATGAGCCAACAACATATAATGCTGTGTACCGCTACCTCACATATCACAAATGAAGCTGGAGGAAATTTATTAATTTACTTCAGACGCTAAAATTACTTCAGTGTGGTAGTGAGGTGAGCACGGTGTGCATAGTGGCGAAGGGAACTACTCCAAAATATATTCTGAAAAATCACAAGCACTCAATTCCTCTCCTGGCACTGTGTATTCCTTCGCTGGCTCCCGCAATCGCACCTGCCGTATCATAGACCGAACACTGCTTCACAAACTTATAACGGGAGTTGCGCTTGGCATCGCTTCTATGAACCCAAAGCAGTTAACTGTGAGCCAAAAAACGCAACAAACGCTATCAACTGCAACGGACAGCTTCAACTATACTATACTCTGACTATACTGTGACTTCGGTTTTCTCAGTTTTTTATTTATTTCGCGGACTGCACGCTGCGCTTTGGCTGTCTGCCTGTGTCTAACTTTTACTGTGATGCGCCTTTTGTTTCCTCTTCTTTTGAGTTTTTTTTTACTGCTTTGTTTTTCTTTACATTGTTTTTTTTTCTTTGGAACATTTACTTCTTTTTTATTTATTTTGCATCGGCGTTAAGCCTGCCAAAGCTTTGCTGGTCCGGGAACCCTCTCTCTTTCTTTTGTGTTTTTTTTTACTTTTTCTGAGAATAGCAATAAGGAGGTAAAAGGGCAGCAGACACAACAGTTCACTGTCTCCGCACTGCTGAATAATGTTTCAAGCAGCCCTGCGCAGTATTTTGCTTGGTAAAGTGATGGCTGGATTTTCAAAAGAAATGCCGGGGGCCACCTTAAGCAGAAAGCAGCTTTGAAGAATTAAAAAATACAAGCGATGCACACATCTTTGAGTCATTTATCAAGGAACACGTCCTGAGAAGAAGGCTTGTGACTCCGCCGTGCCTTGAGCGCAGCATTCCCTGGGAGCATAACATTCCGCCAACAACTTGGCCTCCCAGCGTGCTCAAGGCACTTCTGCTTGTCGGAAGAACGTCTCCGTTTTTATCAACGCGAATCACAGCCGCGGTCGAAGCTGCAGTTTTGCATGGCCGCCTAAGCTCCAATATGAACTGGGAACTAAGCCGAGGCCGCGAACCGCACGCGAAGTATCCATGTTGGTTGGGATGGCGCCTACTGCATGATCAAAATGCCTTATAGACGCCGCGAAATAGCGAGCATGCACGCACAGAGGCGCGGCAAAGGCAGCGCAGAGTTTATTTTTCGACAAATGGCGCAGAATTTATGGGAGGCTCTTCCCAACCATGTGACAGCAAAGATTTGTGTTCGACCGCAGCTTCCGGCGGCGGAGATCCTTAGATCTTCTCAAAGGAGGGGCTGAAAGCGGCCAGTGTGGGCGCACGCGCGCCTGGACTCGAAAAGGGAGTCTGGCGCCATATCTCATCCCTGAGAGGGACCATTCTGCGACATCGCACGTGCAGCGACGCCGTACGCGGCCGACTAGGCTTGCGGCTGTCTCGAGGCGGCCCGCGAGCGCGAATATTGCCGACGCCGGGAGAATAAAAAGCACTTTTCCCAGGCGGAGCGCGCGCCCTCGACATTTTATAAGCGAGTCGACTCGCTTCGCTCGACAACTCGGAAAAGGGGAATTCTCGGGACGCAGGTCACGAGTCGAAGAAATAAAAGAAAAGGAGGGACGGCTTCTTTCCCGCGCGGCTCCGCAATGGAAGAGTGCGTTACGCGCCGACGGCGGCGCTGTATGGAGGCGCGCTCACCGCCGCATACAAACAGCCGCCGGAGTCGCTATCGCCACGTGCCTCCCTTGTACTCCGCCTCGGCCGCGCGGAGAATGCCTTCTCCGTATGCCTCCGGCCCGCCGCATTCTTTCGCGTGGGACCGAGAGAAGTCGTCTCATGGCTGGTTGCCCAAGGGCTGCTCACAGTTCCACAGATACGCACCCCCCTCTCCCTCTATTTCTTTCTTCCCTTTTTTTCCCCCCCCCCTGTGCTCGATGTTATTGAGACACTGTGATAAAAGAGAGTGCGTCCAAACAGCAAGACTCTCCGTGACCCTCTTTGGCGCGTTTGATGGTACCTTTACCAGCTCTTTTCGCCTTTGTTATCTATAACGTAAAAAAAAAAAAAAGAGAATCTCCGCGTCCTAGCCGCGACGCGGGCCCGCTGTATACTGGCTCGACATGCGCTCAGCCCTGGGTTCGAAGCACACAGCGTGAGGGGAGGGGGGATGAACTCCGGCGGCCGCTCGATAAAAGTCATGTTGGCCAATTGGGATACGAGGAAACGTTAATTTAATTTCTGTGTGCGGGCGACTAGCTCTCTCCTCCGATACCAAAGTTGAGCTGACGCATGCCTCTCTGCGGCAGCCCTCGAGAGTAGGTGCCGTCGCTGGAAAGAATGTCAGCTCTCGAAACCGTTTAGCCAGCGGCAGTTTAATCGAGTGTTGTGCCAATAAAGCGTGAACAGACGAACCCCCGTGTGGGCAAAAGCGTCCGGGACGATAAAGGGCACTGAGACTGATTAGGTAACCTTGCACAATTAGAATAGTTCCATGCCAGCAAGTTATATTTCACTGTTGTTTATTAACTTGGCCGCTACAAACAGCTACTTTCAGCTGTGTTTCGCGAGTAATGAAAAGTATCAGGCCTGCCGCACAGATGACAGATCACTAGTCCTGACATTCAACTCACACTCACCCTAGACGCACACCCAATCACGCGCCATCGTTCAAGCCTCTTCCACTCGAAACTCTCATACTTTGCTAACGAGAAGAATGGCGCGGCATCAAGTAACGAAGTCAGCAGGAGAGCACACACACGCACAAGCGCCATGTGTGCTCTCCTGCTCTCTTCGTTACTTGATGCCGCGCCATTCTTCCCGTCAGCATGTCTAACCAACTTGCCCAATCCCATACTTTGCACTTGCCTACTGCGGCACCAAACGCAATACATTTTATTTCTGTCGTTATTTATTCTGCCTTTGAAATATGTGTAATTGCACTGGTTGCATGCAAGGTAGTTCAGTACTGGGCTCTTTATGCAACTGCCATCGTAGCAGTTTATTAAAATATTTTGCATCTCTGTGGTTTTAAAGTCATCTAGTGTTAAGTGCACTTAAATTAAATCGCAGATCACTTCGGAAACCGACTTTTGGTGAAACATTCCTGTCGCCTTTGTAAGCTTCATAAAAACGACCGCAGGTTTCGTGAACAACATTGTTCAAGGAAAGCTAGCCCTCCTAAAAAGCATCGCCCACGTCCTAAGGGAATACAATGGCAGCGAAAAGTGCACAAGCTAATTAACTCCATTCTCAGCAGGCGCTACGAAACCGTGTTCCTCATGTCCCCCACGCGCAATGTCGGAAGTGTAGCGAATTAAGACCTTCGCTGGCCTCCGCTCTTGACCTGCGAGGTAGCAACTTTCACCACTCGAGGCACAGAGCCCACGCATGAGCTCGCGTTGACCTTGAAGGGGTTTCTAATAGTTGCAACTCTATCAAATGAAGATGGAGTCACAGTGTACCCGAGCACAGCTGTCCTCAAGAGACATTTCGCTCACTACTCGCTAATATAAAATTTGACCCTTCTTTTTTTGGCCAAACGGAGAACAACAGCAAAGAAGCGGGAAGTGGCAACAACTGATGATGAAAGCAGGCGATGATATTTGGAACCGGTAATTAAACGAGGCCTCCTTGACGACAGCAGCGGCCATGACAGAGTAATCTTCTTACGCACTCGCAGCGCTGCCGGAGCGTCCGAGGCAGGCACATGCGCCACTGTGGCGCTTGCCAAAGACGCCACCCTGGTCGCTGGTCAAAACCAATTTCGCGGGGCCAAGTCAGGCATGTTCGCGGGACCCAAATTAATTCTCGCGTCTCGACTAAAAAGATTAATTAGAGGCAAGCGAACAGCCGCCAAAATGCGCGCCAGAAAGGGTGTCGGAAAAGGGGGGACGGTAGCGGTTAGGCTTATCAGCGGTGCGCCATCGACCTCTGCAGCAGCTCGGCCGATATCGTGCTCCCATCCACCTCGCTGCTGTAGCTTTGTATCGGCCAGGAGGAAACAGGGTTGCCGCCTCTCCTTTTCCGCACCACTCCAACGGTTGGTCGAACTGCTTTTGCAGAAAAAACTGCGAGCGCGCCGGTAATACTGAAGAGAGAGAAATCCAAAGACACAAAGTAAACATCGCCAAAGAAGAGGATTTTCGGCATACAAATGAGATCACCGCTTCCACTCCCCCGCTCCCATCCGCCGCGCAGAGGTGAAACGAGAGGTGTAGATGGGGGCGCTGCGCAACTTTTCTCGCACGCGCCAGTCTGCCGGCAGATTAATGTGCCCGTGGAAACTGCACGCTATTTATATTTGGGACCCAGTTTGAAAGCTCCTTTTTCCGACCTTCACCTCACGGTATAAACACATTGCAGCTGCTCTACCTATCATTTGGAGCTTAAAGTAAACTAAAGCTTCGACGCCCATGAGAAGGCTGTTGATGGCCATATCATGCTCACCAGAAGAAAAAAAATCGCGCTTGCGTCGTTACGCCCTTTCAAGATTACAACAACCAAATGCTGGCTCATGAGCCTCACAACGACACCAGTGCATTTGGTAAGCAACCTTTTAAGTTGGAAAAGATGCAGTTAATCGGCCAAGCGAAGGCTCAGTTGTAGTGACATTAGTTATGGGGATAATACGTCTGTTAACCAATGGCGTTTAGTTGAGAACAGCTGATACCAAGGAGCTTCGTGCGTGCTGAAACGAGGTGTTTTGCAGTGTCTGCGCGTAGGTTACAATACACCAATACAATGTGGCAAGTCTTGTGGGCAAAACGTGCTGCTTCTGACAGCGCGGTGCGGCAGGTGCGATGCGTACCGAGGCTGCTGTAATCGGGTGACGAAAGGAAGCGGGAAAACGTTCTACAAGTGAACAACCAGTTCAGAGGCGAAAGTGGGCATTTTTGCCCAACGGGCCATTGCCGCTCTGACGTCATGTGTACAAGAGGAAGAGGTCTAGGCCTTGGACAAAAAAAGGCCTGAGGCTCCTTCATCAACGCGTCGCATGCTTGTATGCTCAAGGTAGCGCAAATATAGCTGGTAAAGACAACTCAGAGCGCCAAGTTTAACTCTAAAGCACAAAAATAAAAGGCGTATAAATACGGCCTATGATCACATTAAAACTTATTCTTGCATCAACGGGAATGGAGTACATTTATGTTGAGCTAGAGCTAGAACAGTAAAACGTGCAAAGTCCATGGTATAATTTGAGGATACACACTTTGGCTTCAATCAACCAAGGCGTGTCGAATTAAGAAAATAATCATTGAGGTTCTTTAATATGAGCGTGGAAACAGAGTGCTGTGCGGTCAGGCTGTGGAAAATGATTTGGGGCCACCGCCCTGTCCACCCTGTTCCACCGCCCTGTTCAGTAGAACTACTCGTGAATCCGCGGCCCAAGGCTCTGTGCAGACGCTCCTCTTTATCCTCGTCTTCAGCGTCCGCGTAACCGCACCTGCTCCCACAACAGTGCGTGGTTATCTCTATATCGCACTTGCTGCTCAGGTATGCGGCAGCGAACAAGGGGAAGCCACCCACAACTTGTGCAGACTCATGAATCTAAAGGAATGTTTTCCGAGGGAAAACAAAAGGTGAGTTTCGCAACCTTGTTCCAAGTTAGAAATTATGCAAACGTAGCAGCGTCTTCTTCTACTCGTTTATTCGCAAGCGGAGAAACAGATGCGGCTCGATTTGAGGCCGACTCTCATTTCGTTATGCTATTACACGCCCACAGCCTGCGCCTCAGCCGTGTTTGTGCTCGGAGCAAATAGCACGCAACCCACATTGCACCCATAAAAAGGCCCCTGGTTGATAGAATAGCGACGAAAAGAGAGTCGTGAGAACAGATTGACTGTGCCCTTCTGGTTCTGTTTCTTCCCTAGAAGGTAAGGCCCGAGTGTAATTAAAGCGAGCTCTTGCACGCCTCGACCAATTTTTCCGGCACCAAGTCGAAATAGCTGTGTGTGCTTCCGAACGACTCCCCATAAACCGTCCGCGTCGTAGTAATAGCAGGCGGCGCTGTTACGTTGTATAGTATATTATCGGCGTCCCAACTGCGTAGTCACCAAACTAGACTAGTGTGGCACAAACACAGCTCTATTGAACAACATGCATATACCTAATGCCTATGTCACTACCAACTACCCACCGAATCTTCCCTAACCAAGCCTTGAGACTGTGATGTCGATACCCGCAATGCAACGATGTGCCGAACCTGGGATGTTACACGGCACTCTGCCATACCACACGTGTTCTTTCATAACTGTGCACCCCGTCTAAAGTAAACCAGATATGAGCAACAATGTTCTTGTCAAACTGATGCTGCATTGTGCCTGTTGCTTCACTTACGTATAGTTTTTCAGATGTCGACTTACATCCAAGCTGTGGTTCAAGTGAATCTGCATTTTAAGAATAGAAAGCTAAAACAATCTGCTTTTTTTTAGCTTTCAGAAAAGAGCGGTATGTCAAACATACAAATTTTGAATACCCTTCTTGTTTTAGGACTCTTATTTGAAAACAATACACTTGCTTCTTGAATGAGAACCTAAAGGCTGTTTATTTACATGTCGGAAAGGTAACGGTAAGGAGCTCAAAACACGTTAGAAAAACTGAACGAATTTGAAAAAGGTAAGAAACAAAATAACGAAACAAAAATATTTGCAAAACAAACTGTAGTTCGTTCTCACAAACACAAGATGATAAAAGTGGTTAAAATAAAAACACACACCCACCAAACGTTTCCTTAGTTAGTCTCTCACGAAAGCGACGTCACAAGAAATATTTCTGAAACACAGTATTCTCTAGGCACATTCTCTGAACACGCCTAGACTTCTGTTTTCAAGTCAGTGAAGATGCTTACAGCCTTACTTTCGCAGAAGAACAGGAAGAGAAAGAAATAGCCTGAAACTATTCATTTCGCAGTATAATATAGTGAATAGCCTCTTTCACTGAATCGATGAAATGGCTTTTGAATTTTTCCATCGTACTTTTTTTATTCATATCCGCCTTCATTGTTGTTTCTTAATTGCTCCTTGACTCGAACGGGTTAGAATAGAAAATAATTAATTCGCTATTCGAAATCAAAGCGCTGAATGTGAAATGCATTTTAATGTTTAATGCATCAAACTAATGTTAATATATTTATAATTAATTTTACCAATTTTATTATTTCATTGGCTCTTCCTCGACTATTCATTTAATGAAAAGTTTCTCCTCGAAAAAGACGATAATATTTCTTAAGCAACAGAGTGATACAGAGCGCCACACAGCAACGTATTTTAAAATGATCGGTGTCAAGCTACATTCAAAACAAACACGCTAATGAGCGAGCGATCAAGTGGCGGTGCTTTCTGTAGAGGCAGCCTGGGACATGAACACAAGCATAAATCCATGATACAGACTGCTGAGGATGACTGTGCATTAAGACTGTGTGAACGGTGTCATATCATATCGCTCGCTTTCTCACAAGCCCCATGAGTGCATTAAAACGGTGAGGCAAATTTTTTACGGAAAATGAACACCAGAGTTATTTTTAAATGCTGCATATCATAAAACCTCCCTCTAAAAAAAAAGAAGCAGTCACCTATGCGACGCTAAAACGAACGTGGACCAACCAGATGCCTCTCCACGCACGTAAGGGTCTTTTGGTTCTGCATCCTACCAAGTAATTAAATAAAGCAAAATGCGGTGTCTAATTTTGTAATTATAAACGTCAGGATGTTGAAATAAAACTTATACAGGAAAATTTATTCTGAAAATTTTTCAGAAGCTCCGCGAAAAGTAGCGGGCGTCTAGACAATGCACAGCCTGCTTTGCGATGGCACAAGGAGCTCGGTGTAGTCCTTTAGCAGTGCCGTCGGCGGCGAGAATGCAAGAAGTTGATGAAGACGACAACATCCAGATCACTGCGCGAGAGACTGATTGTATAACACGCGGAATGTTTGGCTGCAGCAATACTGTATTGGTCTGAAGCACCGACCAGCAAGACGGACCTGCTCGCGACCTGCTCGAGAGCGGGTTCGAATCCCGCTCTCGGCTGTGAAGTTTTTTCATTTATTCAATTTCTTCCACAGGATGTGACAGGAGTTACCGCAAAACGCCTCAACGGGCTCCTTAACCTATCGCATATAAAATGTTCGCGAAGCGGAGGAGGAACATAAGAGATCAGTCGCCTCCGCACCATTGCGGTCCGGACAGCTTCACCACAAGCAGTGGCAGGCGTCACGCAGAACGGCCGTTCAGACCAATCGCATGCACGCAAAATACGGAAATTGCGCAAATTACTCTGTACAGCTTTAGTGCAAACTCAAAACGTACTAGTAGAGTTCGTCGTAGAACAACCCTTTGCACACAGAACAAATTTAATAATTCAGTAATAGTGCTATTATTAAGCACTACTGAATATTCGCGAAAGACCTGAAATTATCGTAATATAGCCGCTATTATTAATGTGCTAGTCTGATGTTCACAAAAGAAGCTAGACAAATAATTTGAACTGCTTTAAGGCCATCCTATAACAGCAAACAAATGGTCAACAAACCTGTAAAGCGTGCTTTGCCTGTAGGACATTAAAGCATTGCAACAAAGCTTACACACAATGAAGGAGCGAGAGACGGGGATTAGTCACTGGTAGTGGGTTCGTGCTCCTGCAGGAAAAATTTACGGCATTGTACTGGAAAGGAAGTTGGGAACGGACTTTTAGAAACAGAACACTAGAGCGAACGGCGTATCCCCCCCCCCCCAAAAAAAAAAAAAATTACCATGCGCTGGCCGGGCGGGCAAGAATGATAGCTTTTTCTGCTTAATCAACCACAAGGAACTTTAAATATTATTCCCTGTAATTATTATATTAAACTAGTGAACATATGTGAACAGCTTTAGAAAAACGCCAAAACGATGAAGGACACCTTCACAGGGAGACATTATCTTCTTTGGCAGTTACTAGGTAGGCGTCGGTTGAGCATGAGATTTTGGCCATTCTTCAGCATTGACAAAGGATGAATACCCAGTCATTCGGGAATAGCCCAACGCTGCAAATAGTATGAAACACAATTCAAGCGACCATGCTAGGAGAAATATAAATGGCCTCGGATTGTGAAAATTTCGAACTTCTATGATATGAAGGACATTTCCACAGTTCTTCAACGCTACAGCTTCTTTTCAGCTTTCAGGAACAGACCGTATGACTGTCGCATGCCTTCTTCAAAGTAAGCGCATGCATCGGAAATAGCAATAACATTCTGGCACAAGCCATTTTTTTTTTTTCAGTATCTACTATTGTCTGCACTGCCAATCCGGAACCCCCGCACAAATAACACTTCTGTGAAATACAAATGCAGTTTTTCTCATGATTTTGTTTTCTACAAAGTCAGTTTGTTTTTTGTTAAAAAACTATAAAATACTCTTAAACATTCAATACACACGTCACTAAACTACAGCTGCCAAAAAGACTTAATAAGACCTTGTACTAAAACTGCGTAAACAGTGCCTTCAGACCTTGAACCAAATTTTTCAGCAAGAGTTTCTTTAGTTTGATGCTGTTTAGGATAGCTATCGTCCCAGCCGGTAAAAGAAAACGTTATAAGGCAGCATCCTTGATGTCAAGCCCAAAAAAGTAGAGCAAAGACAATGGGAGTGTATAGGTATAGGCAAGAAGTATAGGCGAGAAGTATTTTTTTTTCGCCTATAAAGGTATAGGCGAGAAGTATTTCTCGTTTCCGCAACATCTAAGAGAATTCTCATCTAAGGGAACTAAGTCGTTAAGTCAACAGCTTCTACCATTGCACGATGCTCGACTTTTAATTTGAGATTATGGGCATAAATAACGTTGCCAAATTACCAAGCAAAACTTCAATCGCGCTGTTTCAGCCGCCTGTAATGACTTTTCCTAACGGTACAGGCTAGTCGAGTTGCAGAACGTGCTGGGCTCACTTCCCCGCTCCTTTTCGCTAGTTCACTGGCGCCCTTCCTATCCTCTTTCCCATCATTTTGAACTCACTTTTTACTTCCGGGTGCACCTATTTGTGCGCATATTACGGAGCGTTCATTTGCATATAAATTCGCTGTCAGCTTTCACCTTGCTGCTGCTTACCCAACCATCGCTTAGCAAATAGCCTACCTGAATCTCAGTCAAGACACGCGCTGCACAGGCACTATCTAGCAACACATGCATCAATGACTCGCGCTGAAGGCGCCATGTGTCCTTTGAAATCCAGGAGCCTAAAAAAAAAGTAATATTTCGCCCTTAGGGTATATATATATATATATATATATATATATATATATATATATATATATATATATATATATATATATATATATATATATATATATATATATATATATATATACACACACATTGGAGTATTTTCTGAAGGGCTAATTTTTGCTTTCACCGTCAAAACAGACTCCACGCCTTGACAAGCTCATAACATTTTTCTTCCTATTTTCCCTTCCATCCACGTGCGTATTCAACCTTTTTTTCGTTTGGAAGTGCCCGCGCTTAGCGCGTGCCTGTCACCAGTTAATTGTCCTTGCTTGCAATTTTTGTGAAGTGCCAGTATAGAGTGTAAAAGCATGTGCTGCGCCGTTGTTATCCAGATCAGTATTTTAGGAGAGATTGTATAGCAGCAACAAAAAAAAAGGGGGGGGGGGGGGGGGGAGGCGTGCGCGTCAGCCTTGCTATTATGATGAATGTTATGGCTGGCTCTGAGGACACTGGTTTTTAGATTAATGCTAACCACCGACGCCGCTTCTGTTCCTGACACAGCCTGCGTCAAATTAAGCAGCCTCGGGCTTCGGCTTCCGCGAACGTGATCATCACGGACTGAAGGGGCCCTTTCACAGTTCCCCAGCGGCATCTTCCTTAATTTAGCTCAATGAACCTCTTTCAAATATAGGTTAGAGCGCTCGAGAGGAAGAGAATAAACTCTGATAGCCCGAAATGATTTTACTGAGCTTATATCAGAGTCGGTTACATTCTAAGTCACTTCGTTTGAATAAATAGCATTCACTGGCGCGGCGATACTTCTTCAATGGCCTAATGATTATCTTTCTTTCCTTCTGATAATGAAGTAGTCAAGATAGTTAGGGAGCGCAAAGGATTTCAGGCGCACCTGGGGCAGCTTAATATCGATCAGAAGGAAATGAGAGAAAATCCACTCGATAGTATTAAACAATCAAGGAGGATTTAAATCCAGCTTAAAGCTCTCTTCAGGTTCTTACTTCCAACTACAAGTTGACCCGGGCTCTTGAAAGGCACATTATATTCATTTTATCCTTGCACCCTCTTCTCATGAAACGGCAACGCAAATAAATATACCAGGTTCGATACTACGCACCCCAGTGCTTCCTGGTAAGAAAAATAAGGACACTAAAAAACAACCTGTATTCTTACTGAAAACAGAAATCAATAAAACAAATTAATGAATCGCAGGACGGAGTGCGTCACGCGATTGTTAGAACGTTAGCTGCAGTGTGACAGCAAAAAAAAAAAAAAGAATTCGAACCCATCCTCGTCCGGCGGTGGGTTTCGAACCGACCACCTCCCGCAGCCGATGCAGACACCCATTGGGCCGGTGTTGCCGACAACTGCAACCACCGGCCATATGGGCCCTCGCGGACTCGGAGGGGTGGGAGGTCGTGGTTTCTAGCTCCGACCCGGCCTCGTAACTGAGGCTATTGCAGTGGGCGGAGAAGGTCGCCGTCACGCACGGGCTGCCGGCCACCACCCACGACCAGCAGCCAGCCCACCTCTGAAATTTCGAACTATAAGGGCTCCGCCAATAATCAAGTTTCTCACCACCACCCAAGCCTCTAGGCCAACTGACACATCCCACTCTTTCTCCCTCCTCTCCCCAGAAAGTGGAGAGAGGTATTTCCTCTTTCAACTTTGCCACCCGTCGTCTCCCACCCTCTCTCCCTCCTCCTCTCCATTTTCGCTCTCCCTCCTCTTTTCTAAAAGTGGAGAGAACAATTTCTCTCTTTCCAGTGTGCCACCTGCCAACCGAGGCAGGTGCGCTGCGGACGACGACGGCGCGAAACTGAGGAACGAGCTAATAAGGGCCCGTTCACACTTGCAAGTAGCACAGGTCGCGCGACAGTTTTGGTCGAAAAGCGATAGTCGCAAACGGTCGCACTGGTCGAAACGCGACAGTCGCTCGCTGCTCCATTTTCCAGCCTTGCGACTGCGAGTCGCAAAGCGCTAAACCAATCAGCGAGCGAGCCAAGCTTCCGGCAAAGACACCGCTCGCGGGCGCGCCGGGCGACGACCTACGCTGCTCCCAGCTGGCTGCCATAGTCGTCGCTAAGCCTAGCCGGTTTCATATCGATGCCGCAGCTGAGCGCGCTTCGGATCTTGGCCAGCGCTAGTAATTAAGATGCTACTTTCGTCACCGCTTTATTGTTGACCGCGTATCATATTAATATCAAAACATGCTCGATTTCCGCGACGCCTTCATCAGCGGGACTAGCAGACAACAGTCGAGCCGCATTGGGCAGCAGCAGCAAAGCAGCTAAGGGAAGAAATTTGCTTGTGTCGCAGTTAACGCTTCTACCATCAACTCGGTATCGGCCGGCGACCTTCAAAAATGATTCATTTTTTACATTCCTCTGCCCAAGGGCTTGGTATGAACGCGAACACGCAGTATTGGCGCATTTTTCTGACGCCGGCGGCCGGCATACTGCAAGCTGGTAGGCCGGCCCTGCAGAGGAGCGCGCCTCTGTCATCATGCATGACGCTTGTACGACCACGGTGCACATCAAAGCCGTCACGACATCCTCATCTTCGCTCGGGTCGTTGTAGTACATTGCGAATAGCAGTTTAGACGACCGAGCGCGAGTACAGGAGGCGCGGCCAAAACTGGCGAAACTCTCGAAAGCGCGCGAAAAACGTCATTCCCGAGAGTTTTCGCTTCAAAAGAGAATCTAACGAGAAGGTGACCCGCTGGTCACGCTTGCAAGTGTGAGCAACGGTGTTGTCGAGCTGCTGCCTGGTCGCAAGCGACTGCTGGTCGCGTACCCTTTGCGACTCGCAAGTGCGAATGGACCATAAGACCTAACGCTGCAAAAATGCAGCACCTACACACCGTGGCATTTAGCTACAAGGAAAAATCTAGGAACAGCGTGGCCCACCTTGTGAATGACCCCACCAAGACTTTCTTTCCATTACTTGGCAACGTAAATCTCACAATGGTCTGCCTTTTCTCTCCTCCTCGCTTTCCGTCTCTTTTTGATGACGTGGTATTAAATGGCCTGTCGTGGTTACTAAAACAGATGTCACTGATGCATATTTAGCAAAAATAACAGTTGAAAACGTTAGAGAGGTTCTCTCAAAAAAAGTCTGCCATGTTTTTTCGTTAAAAGCACGCTCTGTTTTCACTTTGTTCCTTAGAGTGTGCAATACAAGCCAAATACTTCGAGGACCCCTGAACATTCTGTGGGGAGTCAAGCTGGCTGATTATTCTTAACTTGAATGTTTGCACAGGATATTCCAGAGATTTTTCATTTCCAGCTTGCTGTCGCTGCGTCTGCGTGACACCCTTTCGTATTTTTCGTTGCAGCGCAGTCACGATCGAGCGCAAGCTCTTCTGTGCATCTCTAAAAAGAGCCTCGTCTTTGTGAAGTCTCGTTCATTTCTCCTTTCTGTCCTCTCCTCCTTCCGCGGCCCTGTTGTTTTATTTGTTCTATGCTTTTTTTTGTTATTTCCCCCAGTTTCAGGCAGGTCGATTAATAGCGCCTCAAGTTCCAGTCATATTCCTTCTCCACTTTCCTAGCGATTCGATCCCCATAAAGAGCGCTTTGCCAGCTGACGAAAAGACTGTGCGCCAAATCAAAGGAAAATGCAAAGCTCACAACGCCGCTCTGAAAGCTACAAAGTGAAAATTGAAACAGTCATACTCTTCGACGACCACATGCGACCTTTTTAAGAAAGCTCTACACCTACAGCTTATGAACAAAATTTCTGAACACAAGTCACAGCTTGCCTTTATCGCTTTCCCGGAATTCTGCAAGATCTTTATTTAGCATGTGCGATGCGCTTTAAAACAAATTTAACAGTCTTTCATGGCTGATCACAGTGAAGTACAAATACGGCCGTAAACACGTACACGCAAGGTCAAATGTTTATGAAGCGCAACATCAGCGACAAAACTTAATTTCATAGCCGTCTCTCTATGCAGCCTGGAACAGATATACATGGTCTGTTCTGAAAGTAGTAGGACTCAATTTTTTAAACAAAATTTATTCGAGAGAAAAGTACAAACGATTACAATTTTTCAAGGTAGCACCCTTCCGCACCTACACGCTGCTGCCAATGAGTTTTACAGTTTTCGCACGCCTCCAGGAACACCTGGACCGGAATGCTGTTTAGCTCCCTCGTCACGGCCTGTTGAACCGCCTCTACCGGTCCGTGATGTTTCCCCTTGAGCGTCGATTTTATTCTCGGGAATAGAAAAAAGTCTGGCGAGGCCAAGTCGAGGCTGTAGGGGGCCTGAGGCAGCGTTGCCGCTTTGTGCTGGGCAAAAAATCGGGGTCCTCATTCTCATGATGAAGAAGATCCTACCGGTTGGCCTTTTCCTCCTCTGACAACACTCCCGGCACCAACTTCGCGCACGCTTTCCTCATGGATAAGTTTTCTGCCACGATCTCAAAAACTTGGGTTTGAGGAATGCTCAAGTCATCAGCAATCATTCCGATACTCATTCTACGATCACTGTTAAGTAAATGTTTCACTCGCTACACATTTTCGTTGGTCTTGCTCGTTGAAGGGCGTCTGGAGCGGTCGTCTTCCTCCACTCTTTCCTGACCTTCTCGGAACAGCTTGTGCCACTCAAAAACACGTGATCTACCCAGGGAAGCGTCACCGTAGGCCTCCTTAATCATGTTGTGAGTCTCTTTGCCCGTTTTACCAAGATTTACTCAAAATTTGATCACGTATCGCTGATCCAGTAAACGCTCGATGATTCTGCGTGACGAGACATTTCGACAGGGGTTCACAGTACAAGCGACCTCCTCTCTTCAACGGCCGAGAGCCGACTGCCGATTTTCCCCAGCATTCCCAATATCCCCCTTCAACGATCCTGCACGCGAAGACCACCTCTCGATCGCCCGTTCGGCCAGGAAAAAACCAGTCCTACTACTTTCAGAACAGACCCTGTATATACCATATATATATAACGTAGTTTTGAGTGAACGAATTACAAAGTCCTCTATTGAAACCCAAGGAATGTTCCCCGGAAGTAAAAATAAATAAGTATATTTCTCCGTGATTTGTGTTCTATAAATTTATAAGGCGGGTGCGCGTAGCCTGGAAAGTATGACACTACTCACAAAAGATGTACCCGTAGCTAGCCCATCGCCCAGCAAAACGCGCAACCCAAAGGCAGTGGCGCCATCTGCTTGGTGAGTCCGAAAAGTAGAGAGAATGGCCGATCGAAAAACAAAAGCCGAAAGGCGCGCCGTTTTCGACGGCAGCTTGCTCCATTAGCAAAGCCTTCGCGACTAAGGAGCTGTCAACTTAAACGCTAAAATTTTCACAGTATGCATATTAAAATGCCCATTGCTGGACCTGGGAGAAGAAACTATCAGAGCTTAAAAGCGAACTCATGACTAGGCAGCCCGCAAAAGTGTCATTGTAGAAATGAGTAAGCACTAGTGGTCGAATGAGTAATTACTGATGAAAGTGAGTAATTTGTTGATTAACTACATGGACAATTATTAAGTGCAGCTAATTAGTAATTACTGTCTCAAGAGTGCTAAAAATGTAGCAGTGTTGTTTTCCGCTCTTTTGTTCGCCCCTTTAGCGTACACCTTCTGCATGCATGCACTAATAAAACTGCCCTATAATGAACGCTTTGCAAAAAGCTAAAAGCAATTCTGAGTTTAACCACTTCCTTTTCTCCTCGTCAGCCCTTGCGCATGAAGTAATATTATTCCTCATTTGAGCATACGCTGGCCTCGAAACGTTCGTCACCTGTCCGGTCATCGCCCTTCAAATATCCTTCTTTGGAGACATAAGCCACCACCTGTACATGACCACTGCGATTCGGCATTTCAGTCTGTTTACCTAAATGTTAACGAAGCGGCGGCACGCAGAAAAGAAAGAAGCAAGAGACCGAGGGCATTTTAACGCATCCTGTAACCGAATGAAGAACAGGGATTGGCGTCCCTCCTCGAGACTCTCTTTCGAAGAAGGCTAAATTAGTCCTTGCGTCCACAAAAGGGGCCGGGAAAGACATCACGTTAGAGCCTACGTCCGGGCCCCGCTTCCGGTGTTAGTATCCGAGACAGGCGCCTCCTCATCGACGATTTGTCCTCTGCTACGTTCGCCAGTCACCGATGCACGCCGAAGAAAGCGAGGAAAGACAGGGAGAAAGAAAGACAAAGGAAGCTGCAGAAAGACACAAACACAAATGCGGAGGACAAATGGGAGTTTCGATTCGGGCTCCAGCGAATCGAAAGAGCGAAAAGGAGGCGAAGGAAGTACCGTAATTTCCGGTGTATAAGACGCGGTTTTTTTTCAAAAATTTTGCTGGTGCGTCCTATACAAGGGTGCGTCTTATATGCGAATTTTCCGTTTTTTTTTGCGAGTTCAGAAATTACTCAGGTTCATGTTCAAGCTTCTTTCACCGAAAAAATATTACTACCAATAACGCGGTTGTAACATGGTTAATACTTCAATACGGGGACCGCCGTGCGCAACTTTTCTAGGTGAACTTTATCATGATGCGGCGGGGTTACCACTTCCGGGATCTTAAACACGCGGCTAGGGACGCGGCCGTTTAGGAGGCCACAAGCAAAGGCAATGTGAAATGCCAAAAGATGGCGACAGTCGCGCTTCTCGCCATTGTCAAGACAAGCCAAGAGAAGCCGATGTTTTTTCTTAGTCACCCTTTGCAAGTACGTAGTGCGAAGAGAATGCTTCAGCCGCGTTGCCTTTTCGATAGCGCATCCGAAGATGAAGACTTTGAAGGTTTTATGTAAAAATAAATTGTTATGGACATAAAGAGAGTTCTTTCGCTCTTTTTTCTTTTGTGCTAAAACGTGGGCGGGTATGACGTGAGTGTTGACTTTTTCGATCACTTAGCGTTGCTTAAGAACTTCTCACACGTACGGTGCATTTTGCGATGGCCGTATAAGCATGTTTAATTAAGCCTCACTAGCCTAACTGGGTAAATTGGGGTGAGTCTTATACACGGGTGCGTCTTATATACCAATTTTTTCAATGACAGCCTGCATATATGGCGGGTGCGTCTTATACAAAGGTGCGTGTTGTACACCGGAAAATACGGTACGACGCAGGGTAGCGGAAGATGCACACAGCGTAACGGTGGCGCTGCCATCGGAACGCCGAGATCAACTCGATCGTGCTTTCCTCCTCCCCCTCCCCATCCCCCGGTTCCCGCTCTGCAAGTCGGCGTTGCCCTCTCCCGCCTGCATCCTCCTCGCAAATCCGTCTTCTTCCCTCACTGAGCTGCTCTCTCATGTTCCTGCTCCCACGCACCTCACGGCTTGGCAGTACAACATCTACAAAAATAGGAAAAATAGCGGAGTCGTCGTTGCTTTCGCCGGGCCCGTTAAAACGGGAAGGGCGGATCATCGGGAAAAAACCGTGGTAGTGAAATAGAAGAAATGAACATAGCAGGAGAGACAAAGGACGCTTATATTCAAGAGTCTTGAAAACTACTCAAGAAAACAAAACAAGCACAGCTGACACAATGAGCCAGTGAACTCGGAGCGGCCCTCACGGAGATCGAATTCCTGGAATGTACAACAGAGGGGGCATCGTCTTCTGCGCGGAAGTTAATTGCATTTGCGCCCATTGTCGAACGCTTTGTCCCGCTTAGAACTGCTGCGCTGGCCCTACGCTGACGAGGCCCCCTTGAAAAGACGAAAAACGAGATCGCGGTTGTCGCTCGACGATTACACTGCACTTCACAGCTTAAGATATCTATGTCATCATTATCATCACAAGCCTGACTACGCCCACTGCAGGACAGAGGCTTCTCCCATATCTCTCCAATTAACCCTGTCCTGTGCCAGGTGAGGCCACCCTATCCCGACAAACTTCTTATGTCCATTCACCCTCCTAACTATCGCCGCCCCCTGCTACGCTTGCCTTCTCTTGGAATCCACACCGTTACCGTTAACGACCATCGGATATCTTTCCCCCTGCCCAAGCCCATTTCATCTTCCTGATTTCGAGAAGGATGTCACTAACTCGTGTTTGTTGCCTCACCCACTCTGCCCTCTCCCTGTCTCTTAACGGTACACGCACCATTTTCCTTTCCATAGCTCGTTGCGTTGTTCTCAATTTAAGTGGAACGTTTTATGTTAGCCTCCACGTTTCTGCCCCATAGGTGAAAACCGGTAAGATGCATCTGTTGTTTTTAGTGTGTGCCTCTTATTAAGCTTAATTACGACAACTGCCACCCTATCATTAATGCTATAATGCTCATCTATGTTGCCAACTATATGCTGATTGATGAGGAATCCCACACCTAGTTCTCGTCTATCGGTTGATCCACGATAGCACAGCACGTGACCGCCTTTTAGTACTGTATACACCTAATCTGTCCTCCTAACCCAAATAAGCCGTATGACATAACATTTAATACCCGCTAGTTCCTCCAATAGCACAGCTGGACTAGCCTCATTGGATAAGGTTCCAGCGTTAAACATTGCCTGGATCAGTTTCCAATAGCGGCCTGTCCGGATATATCTATGAAAGTACGTGCAAAGAGGCAACCTTATTAAACGGAGAGTTTCAGGCTGTCTACCCAGAAATAGCGCGCAGCAGTTCCATGATATTAGCGAGTCTCACGGAGGAAGCTAAACGAAACGGAGTGTCAATGTGAGAGCAGTGGAGTACCACCGTTAACACGGTCTGTCGCCGGCAAGCGTGACCGCGGCGCCTGTGGCTGTGAAGAGACGATAGAGCATGTGCAGGGTGCGTCAAAAATTCCCAGGCAACAAGGTCTGCTTTTCAGCAATGTATATATATAACTATGCCGATACTTAAGACGTCTATGAAGCTACCAAGATTATCAAAGGTGGGGTTCAGGCTTGGTTTGGTTAATGGGGCTTAACGTCCCAGAGCGACTCAGGCTATGGGGACGCCGTTGTGGAGGGCCCCGGAAATTTAGACCACCTGGGGTTCTTATTTTTTAGATATTTTGAGGTTCGGGGGTATTGTGACTGCCCCACTCCACGGCTCAAAAGCAGACCCTGCGGACTGGGAGCTTTCGATGCACCCCGCACTTTGTGCGTGCCGTGTGCTTAATGCTGAGAGACGAACGCTGTACTGAGCACGAAGGTCAAAACGCTCAGACAGTGGCCTGAAGGCTTGCCAGGCACTGCTCCGCTTCTTGGGAATGTGTCGTGCTTGCACGACCGGTTGGTTGCGACAGCCCTGCTCAATTGCGCCATTTCCTGTTCACATCTCCACCAAAATCCTCTTCTGGCTAACCTCTTTGCCAATCGTTTTCTCTCTTCTGTGGCACGACATCTCGATGCCCACTGCGCAACAATTACTTAGCAGCACATAGCGGTACTACCTTGTGTCTCCTGACAGCGACGCATTTCACGCATACGCCAATATATATATATATATATATATATATATATATATATATATATATATATATATATATATATATATATATATATATATATATATATATATATATATATATATACAAAATTCCCAACCGAAGCTTCTTGGTTACAATGGATGTGACATCTTTATATACAAATATCCCCCCCCCCCCCCCCCCCCAGACGGCATACGCGCGACAGTGGATGCATACTTGAGGACAGATCCCCCCGTTCATCTTGATGAAGAAACTCTTTCTGCAATCCTAGGCTTAGTACTGAACTACAACAACTTTGAATTTGAGGGAAGAAACTATCTTCAGGTCAACGGCACGGCGATGGGAACAAAGGTGGCTCCGGCCTACGCAAACTTATTCATGGCAGCACTGGAAACAGAATTCCTTGACACTCAGCCCTTGAAACCACTCCTTTATAAACGTTTCCTGGACGATATTTTTTTCATTTGGCCGCACGACGAAGCCAGCCTCTTGGCATTCATAGCGAGGTATAACGCATTTCATCCTTCCATATCGTTCACCCACAGCATCTCCACAAAATTTATAAACTTTTTGGACGTTCAAATAGAGAAAAAAGGCAGCGTGCTTAGGACAACCCTCTACAAAAAACCCACTGACCGCCAGCAGTACCTACATTTTAAGAGCAGCCACCCACGGCACTGCAAGACTGGCATACCCTACTCACAGGCTCACAGATACCGACGGATTTGCTCTGAGCTCGAAGACTTTGACCGCCATGCTGAGCAGCTAAAAACAAATCTCTTACTTAAGGAATATCCAGCGTCCATCGTCGATGACGCCATCCTGAAAGCTCGTGGTTTAGACAGGAATAAAATAATAAATTCCCCACAATCGCGGGATAGTGAAAGGCAAAGCAACCTTATTCTCACGCATTCATCTAACATTCCACGTGTTAATAGTATCCTATCAAAACATTTTAATATTATCCAGCAAAGCAGTCACTTGTCTCTCATTTTTAAACAACCACCAAGAGCAGTATACCGGCGCAGCAGGAACCTGAGGGACATTTTAGTTAAGTCCAAAACAACGCCCAACTCCAACCCGAGTCCTGGATGTCAACCGTGCCGTAAGCCACGCTGCAAGGTTTGCAGTTATATGCAGACTACAACCATCGCTAAAGGAACATTCTCCGATTTCACCTTCAGGATTAGAGAAACCCTAAATTGCGACAGCGCGAACGTAGTATATATGCTACACTGCAGTGTGTGTGTGGCATGGAATACATCGGTCAAACGGAAACACCGTTCAGGTTGCGTTTTAACAACCACAAGGCCCATACTCACGCGCTGCCAAATCTTCCCTTTTCTAAGCATCTGTGCCTGCCCCAGCATGCATTCGAAAACATTCACGTCATCCTTCTCCAATCGGGTTTCCAAACAAGTCGCCAAAGGGAACAAAGAGAGTCGTATTTCATACACAAATTTCGGACACTAACACATGGAATTAATGAAAACTTGGGCAGTTTTACCTTCCTCAAAAGTCTAACTAGCTAGAACAATTTGAACGTCTGGAATCCCTCCTCTTCCATGAAGTCTGCACTCTGCGGGGTCCCACGTCCCCATTCTTACTTTTCTTAATTTTTTTTTCTGAACGTATTTACTCTTTAGGTTCCTTCTCACCCGTCCTTTCGGCCCCTTCTTTTGAAAAACCAGTCTGTACTCGAATGCCTTCGCGACGAAAAGCACGAAGGGACGGACGCCGCGGCACTCGGCTGCGGGATCGGGTTCCCGCAAGGCGTCTGGCCAGCCGCCCTGCCTCCCTCGACCGCGGCGCCGCGCTTCCGCCGTGGCGATCACGGGCTTGTCTTAAACAGCTCTAAATGTTGTGGCTGACTCGTAACTCACGTTACAACGGTCCAAAACACCTGCACCGCTGGGGAGCGGTCCGTTCTGTGATATAATGTACTGTACACATGCATGCGTGCGCTTTTTTCTTTTTTCTTTTTGTGTTTCTTTTTTTGTTTTATTTGTGGTTTTGCTTTGTACTTTCCTTGTTAGAATATTGTTTTTGTTAATTCTGCTGGGTTCACCACCCACACCGAAGGGAGCTTCTCTCGAAACATTCCTTCTGAGAAGCAACTAGTTCCCTCCCTATCTATTTCTATAGCTTTGTTACCCAAGCCTCTGCCGTTGCCTTCCTATATTTATTTTTATTTTTCAATGTTACTTTTGCTTCCTTTATTTTTATAATTTTGTGCATATATGTTTTTCCCCTTCCCTGTCCTTCGCAACCCTCACCCTCTTCCCCCTAAATGGACTGGAGCACTTGCGTCGTATACTGACTTTGCGTCCCTTTCCTCTAACGGGAGAGAGAGTGGTTTCACCTCACCCTTTGCGCACGGTGCGTAGAAAATGAGAAATTGTGTTCATTCGTGTGTATACCCTGAGGAAGGACGGTCTCCGTCCGAAACTGTTGGTATTAAATTAAGATAATTGCAAGATTGTGACCCCTTCTTCTATATATATATATATATATATATATATATATATATATATATATATATATATATATATATATATATATATATATATATAGCACAAAAAGCTAAACGTACTCGGTTGCTAGAGGTAAAAGGCGAAATTGAGAAACTCTTCATTTAGGTAAACATTTATTGCGAGTCGACGTTTCGGACAGAGCCTGTCCGAAACATCAACTCGCAATAAATATTTACCTAAATGAAGCGTTTCTCTATATATATATCAGCAAAACAGCAACATTTTTTTGCGCAGCATGCTCCCAGGCACACTGGGAATGAGAATATACGGTTACCTAGTGAGCCTGCTTCTTTACTTTCTCCGCAATATGTTTCTACGTTAGGGTGCAATACAACCTGAACTAACTTTGCTGTAATTTTGATATTCTACGCAAGTTAATGTCCCAAGAGGCTGTCTTTCGACCAGTGTTCTGTAACCCACCACTTCGCCCTTCTCTTCGTTCAATTTTCGACGTGAGAGCAAAGCCTGCTACTTGTATGAGCGAAAAACCAACAGGCCCTCCGCGTCACTCAAGAACAATGTGACATAATCGGCGCACACCGCTCCTTTTACCTGAGCCGCCCCAGGCTTAGACGACCCGTTGCGAGCATTTCTAGCACCCTCAACATTATTGCCGCTGCACCGGCAAACGCGATATCGACCTCTCCTATAAAACACGTGCGGAGGCATCAGCACAACACTAAATTTTATCACCTACTTCTTAAGCATATTTTTAAGCAGCACAGACAACAAAACGTAATTAATACTATGGCTTTGTAGACTGCGCAAAAATCTGGAATCTAACCATTGAAGTCAACGTAACATAAAAGCGCGAAAGCGATTAGGCGCTTTGAATTTTTAGTGGCTACTTCGTCTTCGGTTCGTCAACAAAGTGCGCGTAATTTTGTTAATAATGAATAAGCATAACGAGTGCACACAATAAAGGCTAAGCATTTTTAAGGGGAAAATATACGGCTCTGAGCAAGGGTCAAACAAAGAAAATGCAGGCGGAGTGACCAAAGGAAGCGCGCCAGTCTGTGGCGTGAGATGAGGATGGACACGCCTCCTGCGCGCACTGCAGTTTATGTCTTCAAAATGTAGAGGCGGTATTCGTGGGGCCACCGCACGTCTCGGACGCCCCAAGGGGCAAATGCCAGCATCCGGCACGCGGCAGAGACCCGCCACGGCCGACGATCGCTGGGACGCGCCTGCAGTCCAGATATTCCGTGTTTGCCTAAGTCGTCGGCACAAACAGTGCGCACGTCGGCGATGGAGCGTGGCGACCGTTTCCAAATGTGGCCATTGCCGCCAGCATTTTGGCGCGCCCCTTTCGCTTTCTCTTTGTTCAGTCACGGTGCTGTTTGTTCGGACATCTGTGAAGCCGAGAAAGTCGGAATTGGCAAGAAACCTCACGGCTGTTTGACGCCTTTATGAGGTGACGGGCCGAGCTGCGGTTTGAACAGTTCACGGCAGGAGGAAGCTCGGCTTTTCCGGCCACCGTCGTCTACATAGAGCCTTCGCAGACGTGCTGTCGCTTGCGACATCGCGCGAATCGGCTGAACACACTGTGGGTGGTGCTTACTGTGGGGAGCAAAAGTGTTGCTCACCACGCGGTGAAGCGGGGCCCGCTGCTTTTGTGATGCCTCTGGGCGTTTATGCGAAGGAACCCCACAGCCCCACAGATGGAATGATACGACTAGCATGCCTCCAGATAAAAGTGGTCGCATCCTCGCCTGCCTCGACAGCGGACGCTGCGGGAATGAAGCGCGGAAACGCAGTCTTGCCGAAGCTCGCGTGGTATACTTGTCACTTTTGTTCCCCTTTCACCCATTTCCTTCATTTTTCCACAAGTGTCCGTGTTTCAGGTGTCCACTTACAGCGAGCCAATCAGCGTGCCTTCGTGACCACCTCCTCTTCGTCTCCTACAGGAGGAAGGTCCGAGGAAATAATACCACGAACCTAGTACTCGCTCATCATCTTTTATCAAAAATTCGACTTTATGCACATATTCAGTTTTATTTCACTCTGGACGAGACCACAGCGCTCTATTCAGTCGCGCGTTGATTCACAAAGTCTGCACGCGCAGAATTATATGCACGGTTGATGGGTCAGCGAGAGACTAAAACAAAGACAGCGATATAGACGGTCGCCAAACAGTTTCCTAACTAATTTACGCCCCAATCGAACGTTTACATCGCATATATTACAGGCATTCCGGCTGTGACACAGTTGCCCTTTGTGCAGGTAACGATAGCTGGCATGCTGAAAACGCTGGTACAGTTTCCCAGGGAACGCAATTCAACGGTGCAGTACAGTATTGACGGGGCCTTTAACCACGTCTCCTCCGGCCATTCGATAACCTACACTCCCATATACAGATCAGCTGAACTCCAGCTATTTGATAAACTTAGAGCAAAGAACCAAAGACAGACTTAAAACACGAGTGATATGCTGCGTGAAAATTCAATTGATACGTGCGAGAATTACACTGATTTCTCATTAACCCGCAAAAAGCCAACAGAGATACATTGCCGGACTCGTTTATCGGAACGAATCGATTAGGGTTCCGACGCCGTGTTTCGTTGCTTGCGTTCTTTTTCTCCACCCTGAGACCCGTTTAAATCCAGGCGAAGAGTCTCCCGTGCGGCGCTCTCGCTGCATACCTGCGCCCATTTCTATCGCCGTGCCGGCCACGGGATTTATTCTGATCCCGTTATCACTGCGCACCATGCGCCTGGCGCCTAATCTCCGCCTCTGGCAGCCAGCCGTGTGCAACGAACAGCCGGCGTGACTAAGCCTCGGAAGAGCAGACTTGAGCCGCTCCATATTTCTTTCGCCATCCTGTCCGCATAGCTTACGGCGACTTGAATCGGCCTGTCTCGAGGGAGGCTTTAGAGTATTCGCTACTGCATCATGCATATCCTTCAAAACTTGAAACGATTCCAAAACCTAAATAACTGCAAATTTTATTCCCAAGGAAAATATCACCTTCTTGAAAAAACTCCCCAAAAGTAGGACTAGGCAAATTACAAACGCCGTAAGCGTATGCAGGCATCATGAACTGCTGCCTACAGTAACTTGGAGGTATAAGAATGATATAAAAATGCACAAAACTGAACATTCGACGTTCACTACAGGACTGAAAGAGGTCTCGACGAGAGCTTATAGCAGAAAAACAGCGATAACGAGACGCAAACGGAATGTTCTACAAAACCGCACTCGTAAGTAGGCTCGCTAAAGTTCGAAAACTCGGCGGACTCTACGGCTATGGCCGAAGAGCCACACCCTGCAAAAGAAAAATACGTATTGTTTTCGCAACATACGTCTTCTAACTTACTATTTATTTATTTTTATTTAGAACATACTGCAGGCCTACAGTAGGCCCAAGCAGGAGGGGCGAATACATAATATATGAAAAAAAGAACAGGTTTAGCAAAATTGAAAAATGGTAAATACAAGTTGTAACACAAAATACAGCAATAAATACAAGGCTCAGATGCAAAATACAAAAAGTAAACGTAGAAATAAATGGCTCTCAAATTAAATGCAGTGAAGAAAATATAGAGTCAAAAGAATCAGCTCTGGTTAAGAGATCTGGCGGACACCTGTTCCACTCCTCAATGGTGCGTGGAAAAAATGAGTATTTAAAGGCGTTAATCCTAGCACTGTAAGGGGTTAATGATTGTGTATGATGATTTCGTGTTTCGTGTTACATCACATCTCCCAGACTTCTCGTCCCCTTTGCCGGAGCATGGAAAGAAGTCACATCGATTGCTGTCCCCTTTATTTTTTTTTTTAGCTCTGACTGTTGCCTCAAGGCCCAGAAGGGGTAGCTATAGGTATGTGAAGGGAAAATGTTTGTTGAACGAATGATGTCCACAACTTCGCCGCGGTTTTAATCGCATAGCAGAGGCTTGTGTGCCAGCCTCTCCTTTTCTTTCAGCATAGCCCCAGCGTCTTTCGCAAGAGCACCTCAAAACCTCGACGACTACTAACATACAGGCCGCGAGAATCGCCGTAATGCTTCTCACATGAGAGCGCAAAGAAGCTGCGGAGAAGAATACCTTGAGCATTTACTTTTACTTGTGCAGCGATGACATTGCGCTGCCATACAGGAGGGCTCCTTGATGCAGCCAGGGTTACACGGACCCATTAAGTCTCGACTTTGAGTTCACGGCTCACAAATGGAATGCGTTAACGCCGAAAGCAAGCAGAGAGGACAAAGCAAACTCAATTTTAGAAGTGACGAAACGCTGCTGAGAAGTGCCACTGCTCATCTTCGTTAGAACTTAGCACGGTATTGCCTGCATTGTGTGTCGACCCCGCGCTAAGTATTTTCGTACGCGCACTACAGCGCTGATGAAAGCGCTATACGCGGAGAGACTAGACGTAAGAAAACCTTAGATCCACCTTTACAATTTCGCCTTCAATTTAAATTTTCCGCCGAGGAACGAAAAGTCTGGGAGCCATTTTTTTTCTCACAACTTTCACAACTTTGTGCTGTTTTCTTTCCTTATTTCTTCCCCTTCTAATGGCATATCTGCGTGGGTGGCTTTCGTAGCACAACATCGGCGAACAGATAAATCGATAACTGCTACTGTACTCAAAATGGTAGCCTCCTCACACGCGGGAGTATGAATGCGATGAACTATGCCCCCTAATTGCCACTGAAGCTGCCGTGTAAACACAGTTGCGTGGCAGCCTAACGCGAGTGGTCGTACTAGTTGCCAGCTTATTCTCAGCGGGCCAACAAAGCTAAGAAACGAGGGATTACGTGATGAAAGAAGCAGAAATGTGCTGCAGTGCCGCGAGGCGCCTCACTTCCGTACTCAAACTTTCAGCCTAATAATCCTGCATTGCAGCAGTAAACTGCATGGATGGCTGGATAAAACATCAACACAACATCAACAATTTCTTCTCCTGCGTCTTATTTCCCGGTATTACTCCCTTTATAGTCACCTGATACACCCCCCCCCCCCTCCCCCATACGTTTTTCTTCTGTTTTGCTGTGTAAATTCACTCGGATGCATTGCGTGGGAGTCATTATGCGGGCGCACATAACATGTGAACAACACTGGCCCACACTAAATGCATTGCATAAAACTAGCCCCTCTCCTCCTCCCCCCCCCCCCCCCCCCCCGCTCCCTTACCTTCCCGCCCGGGAAGCAGCTCGCAACAATGTAGCCGTTTGTTGCGCTCTTTCAGGTTACCGTGTTCTTGACCAGTCTTTCTTTTGTTCAGCGCTTCGCGGCTCCTTTTTGTTGCTGCCTTGCTTTCTTCGCTTTGACCGATTGCAGTACGCTGCCTTGACGGAGAACCACAGCAGCGGCCGGAAAGCGGACGCGCAGAATCCCGCGCGTTAGGCCGCGCCAGCAGCGCCGCCAAGCGCTCGCTCGGAGCCCGCGGGGACGACTCTGCACAGCGCCGATAAGTGCGTCGGGCAACCCTCCCCTCGAGACCCAGCCATCACTGGCCCTCGCTTGCGACGCCACAAAGCGAACCTCTCGCCCGCTAAGCGCAATTAACAAACGCCCTCCGTAAAAACGACGCAGGCGTGAGCTCCGAGCGAGAGAACGTTGGCCGGCATGCACGAACGACTCTCGGACGCGTAAACGCGTGCGCAGGCGCATGATGTTCTTCCGTTTTTTCTTCTTTCACGGGCAGCGCGAAAAGTGATCCTCCATGCGAGGGTGGCGAGGCGATGGGGAGTGGAGTCCTATAACAATGGCCAGGACATGACACAGCACTCCGGATGGGCGCATCGGCGAGGAGAGCAGGGGACAAGAGCCTTTCAGTTTGTCACCCCCTCACCCGCCACTCACGCCGGACGAGCGTCCCTGCGCGTCACTGCCGACAATGTGGATGAGGAATTACGTCGGCCGACGGCAAGACTCCTTTCACTGATCCCCTGCGCCTGTCTTCACGACGCCTACCGGCAGGCGTTGCGCCGCTGACGCGATGGATGTGGCTTCGACGTTGGCGCAACCACTTGGACAGAAGCTAACGCTGTACGGCGGGCCCTACCATTGTCGGCTGCTTCTAGCCTTTCGGCAGCCGTATCTGTAGGATGCTTGCGTTCAGCGCGCTGACGTTCTATGACGCAGGCTCAGCGCTTAACTTTCCCCCTCAGCCTAATCAAAGGAAATTTTTTAGTGTTTTTTTTTTCTCTTTTTTGAGCGTCGTGCTAAAATGTGGGTAAATAGAACACTGCCGCGCCATTTGCAACCATCGCTGTGCAAGACGATATATTCGAGAAAAACTCTGCTTGAATTTAACATAAAGAGAGACTTCTTGCGCTTACTAAAGTACGTCAAGGTCTGTCATGTATGCGTCCTCGACATACTTCCAGGAAATTTTGACACGTTACGGCTCACTCAATGTAATACTCTACGACAGTTTTAAACGTGCATATCTCGCACCTTACTCCTCGAATAAAAGGTAATTACGAAGCTTTATATATTTTTATAATGTCCAACTCTAACATTCGTATGAAATTAAAATGATTTGATCTGACTTCATCTTCACTCATGTGACCACCAGGGACAGCAGTTTGGTAGCGTAAATTAAGGCTTTTCAAGAGCACCCCATAAAGCTTGCGGGGAGGGGGACAAAGCGCCGTAATCAGAAAATCGCGACTCTTTGTACTAGATACGAATACGATTATACGGTTATGGATATGAATATCAAGCGATATTAAAGGCATCACTTTGTTGGGAGTCAACACAACTCCTCGATTGTAAGTCAGAGGCATAGGGTCCTTCTTTTCATTTAGATGCATGATCTCTTGATGCCTTTCCGATTTCGAAGCCGCGGTAAAAGTAATAATGATTCTTAAACACCTGTACATTTGCTCGTTCACGCTGTTAACTAAGCAGTGCAAATTTACTTAGCTTCCATAATAGAGACACTTCTTTTGTCGATTAACGTCCTTATTTCTTTCTCGCTTACTGAAAATAGCTATAAAATTAGCTAGATGAATTCCGAACACACTGAACTCCTCCGTCCATAATTGCTCTTCACCAACGAAGCCCGAGCGGTTGGCCTGAAGATATAGGAGTACGCGGTAAGGTATTGAAAGCTGCCCAAACAACGATGGTTTCTTATACGCGCTTTCATGGCACACGTAGTCACAATATCATCCTTGTACTCGGCAGAGAAAGAAACTTCGAGATACTGCTAAATGGAAGCACTTTCATACACAGCTCCAGCACGGTAACGCATTAATATATGAACGCAATAATGCTAGTTATAGGGGAACAACAGGGTGCAGGGCCCAGTTTTACGAAGAATTACGGGCGTTGCTCCTGGTTTCTCTTTTGCGTATCTTTCTTGTCCGACACACTCCGATACATGGGTGAGAAACAGAGCAGACAGTTCGAAACCGAGGGGTGACCGGAGGAAAGCCTCATTCATCAGCTTTTAGCTGCAAGCATAAAACGTAATTCTGGCGCTTTGCGCTCATCGGCATCTTCAAGACATTGCACACCTAACTGCCCTCGTTCGGAGTAAACCGCACAGAGTCATTAGGCGGCAGGAGTTCGCTTCGGTCATAAGGGTACCCAAGCCCAAGCTTGCCTGCTGTAATAGCGCTGAAGAATCCATTGGATTCAATGAAACGGCCCGCTTACCGCATTTAATCCCACCTTGCTTGCACGCCTCAAAAGATGTAGAATGCCGCTTCAGAGCTGTTGACACAGGACATTTAGGTTTGACGTGCTTACAAGTCCATTCCGTGCGCAGGAGCTATACGGCGAACGCACACAGCAAAGGACGCTAATGAGGTGCCCTCACGTTTTGAGTGGGCATGCAGTTTAAAGTACGCACGTGAAGTCAGTCAATAAGCCTTCACCAGCTGTTCGCCCACTCTCTGAAAGTACTCGTTCACAGAAGGCGCGCATGCGAAGCTATAATATATAACGTTTCTTTCTGACGCACTCTCTGGCTCTATACCGTTGAGACACTTTAATTATGGCAAGTTGGGAGCAGCTAACCTGCCGAGATGCGGCCAGTGGGTGGAACGCGGGATTTTTTAACCCTCTATACCGGCGCCTTCATGTCACCAGCGGCGCTGGGGCGACGTGCTAACGTCCGATGTTTTGGTCTAGCGGTTCCCTGAGGGGGTGCGACGGCTCCATCCGCTCTTCCCAGCGCTGCCCGCCGCCGGGAAGAGGCCAATTAGTCAGAGCTGCGCTCCCTCGAGCACGGGGCCGCTCCCTTGGCTCGCTGCAGAAGACGACGGGCTCGGCAGCTGCCTCCGGCAGCCGGGCGTCGCCCAATCGAGCGGCGCTGGAAAAGGGAGAAGGAGGCCGCCTTAAACGCTCTCCTGACCTGCTTTCTCGGGGCGGCGAAGGCTCTCCTGCGACGGCCACTCGTTCCCACGTACCGTCGTCGTGCGATTTCGCCACAACACGTCGGTCACGGTGCCCTTATCGGCGTCAGATGAAGCGCGAGCGGGACACTTTAAGCGCGAACGAAAAAAAACAAACAACAATTCTAACTGGAGAGGACGGAAAGCAAAAGCGCTTCGACTCCACTGTTGAATAACGGTCTCCGCGCTTTAAAAGTGATTTTAAAAAAAGATGAGGTCTTTTGCTGTCCTACACTGCTCGAATTCACATTTGATGTAGCACTGATAACAGAAAGATGGTATCGGGATGACGGTGAAGTTAAGAGCCTCGAAGATAAGCATGCAAACAATCGAATTAATAAAACAGGATACGGCTTACTGTTAATATTACCCAAAAATTTTAAAGGCTGCGTCATTCCTCGCTTCTCACTGGTACTCAATGGCTATGAAATACTGTCTTATTGATGTGGCTCAAATGTGTTTTTTGTGGTTTACCGTACTTCAGGTGGAAATGTGTCTTATCTTTTGTTTCTTGATGATTTTCTGTCCTGCGTAACTTAGAATAAGCTAAATTTAGTATTTTTTTTTTTTTATGGGGTTTAACGTCCCAAAGCGACTGAGGCTATGAGAGACGCCGTAGTGGAGGGCTCCGGAAATTTCGACCACCTGGGGTTCTTTAACGTGCACTGACATCGCACAGTACACGGGCCTCTAGAATTTCTCCTCCAAAGAAATTCCAGCCGCCGCGGCCGGGATCGAACCCGCGTCTTTTGGGTCAGCAGCCGAGCACCATAGCCACTGAGCCACCGCGGCGGCCTAAATTTAGTATTAGCTGGTGCCAACAACATAGATTCCTTAGCCTCGTCTGATGAACAGCGCGAATTAACAATGGTTTTTGAATGCAACCGAAATGTCATCCCAGAGCCGACACGAGTGCAGAGAGCCTGCTGCTGTTTTCACCCCCAGTGTTCAGGATGCACCTGCCCATTCTGGAGTAATTTGCGCTCAAGTGAGTTATCATTTTACAATTTTTCTTTTCACTGACTGTCCAAAACAGCCTTCAGGAAAGAAGCTAATACTTCAAACATACCAAACGATAAATTCGGATACGTTGGAAGTATTCCGAGACAAGCTTAGTGTTGTGTCCTGTTAGTGGGTGCATAAAATTAAGAGTCCAGACAGAGCATATGAGGCCCTCACAACAGTCATTAAAACCATAAATCTCAAGCGTTTTCCTAAAAAAAAAACTGCCAAAAGACCAAGAAAAGCTCGTAAATCCTGAACCAACAGAGGCTGTTTGCAAATGATAAAAATAAAACAAAATAAACGTTTCCCGCGACGCGCCCACAGACATTTCTTTTCAAACACTGCATGTGATCCCAACACCGCAACTATATAAACGTACTTTATTAAGACGCTATAGGGCAGTCGCTGATAATTCAGCCGTGTATTTCAAAGCAATTCTCAGGCCGGAGCAGAAGTCCCGCAGATAGGTAGGCGCAACCACGTTCATTTCCACATTCCGCAAACACGAACAAATTATGGACGGCAGAAGATCAGTTATAATTTACCAGTCTTTTTGAACACACCATAAGATTTATAGCCTGCAAAGTTCGTCTTCTATGGAGTCCTGCCCAAATCGTGTATTTCTGTAAAATTTGTTTTCTGTACACTTCATGTATGTTCCGTATTTTTACCAGCTATTGTGCCTTCTTTTCCCGTTGTTGCTGTAAACTTTGTGAAAATGCCACCGTTGATGTGTGAGCGAAATGCTTTCTTTTTTATTATCTTCAAGGTGGCCAAGTGTTGCACAGCCTTGGCGCAGACCCCTAGTCAAGCCATTCAATAGACTTTTTGGCTGCGCTCACGACATCTCTGTGATGTTAAATAAAGATGAACTGACTAATCAACCACTGAAATCCTCAGCTTCCTTCAAATGAAATCATTTCGTCTCGCTGTTTGTGTCTCGACTGCCCCCTTCGCGTTTCATTAGAAAGCGGTAACACACTAAATGCGCGTGTATCACATCATCACCTAAGGTTTGTGCGTTGTACCGCTGATTAGAGGTCATGGCTACTCGATCTCCAGCCGCGTGTCCAAGCCAGCGCCGTGACGCACACTTACAAAACTCGAAGCTGTTGCTTAAAGTCTCATTAACAAAAGAAACAGAGCAGAGCATTGAAAGAAACAAATCTGGAATTAAAATAATGCCGAAGAAATGCACTAATGGTTAAACTGCTGAGGCGGGAGGTAACTGCACATTGTCTTGTTTTCAGATGAGGCTGAGCACCCCAAGTTCGGGGCCTTGTACGACAGATTACAGTTTGCGCACCGTACGATGACGAGTTTGAGCAGTACAGTGTTCTGAATATGCGAAGCCAGTAACAAAAAAAAATCGGTGATTTGGTGAAGTGATATCTCCTTTTTACGATGAAAGACCAAGATATGAAAGCGGCCTACAAAATCAACCTAAGGCCTGCTGCAGCGACTAGCAGCTGCTTCTTCGCACAGGGCGTGTATGGCGCGCACACCGCGTTATGACTGCCCACTTGCCGCTAGCCAACGAGGAAATTTTTGGAAAATGTTTTGGATCCCGCAGTGAAATTCTGCACGTATACTCTTGAGCATAACTTCTTTCATCAAAGTTATCACACCGCATTGCGCCTTGGGCGAAGCAGGCAGAGTCGGTCCTGTATTTACTACCTACTGTAAGCAATGCGGTAGCTACAGCTCCCTGTTCCTGACAGAATCAAAAGGCGTCAGGACCAGCTAAAGATAGGATCACGTCAAAAGAACAGTACTGGTGAGATCGAAATCAGACGAAGACAGTGAATGACGGTTTGGAAAGAAACAATTAAGCAGTCACATACCCAGAACCCCTACGCGTCAAAATATGCACGTCAAACGTCCGACCGTTGATTCGTGCAATGTTCATGGGGTATGAAGCATGCACCGTGAAAACGAAGCTGGCCGGCCAGTTGATTCGAACGCCATCCGCAGCCGGGCGACCGCGGCCCGTAATTTCACTCCGCGTGCGCAACGCCAGTGCCAGGTTCCTTTGCATAATGATTAGGTCCTCTGGTTGAAGAAAACGGTCGGTAAGGGCCTCCGCTATAGTGCTGATGCAACCGTTATCTCCGTTCAGTATTAATACCGATAATAATTGCAACCGCCGCTAAAGCCTTCGGGCCGTTTTCGCCGCCGGTGAAGAAAGAGGCCACTAACGGTGCAACTATGCATTCATGATGAAGTGTAGGGCTTGAGAAACCCGCATTTTCAGTTGCAAAGCTCTGTGCCAGGCGTCGCTTAGGCAAACATTCCCCGCCTGAGTGCGTGAGATACAGCTCCCTTGGTTTACAGCTCGGAAGATTTGCTCTCTGAGCTCCAGATCTTCCAGGCGATATTTGCATAAAGTGGGCGTTCGCTGGAGAAATTTCAAAGATTACTTCGCGGATATTATTTAAGCAAGTTTCATAGAGAAGTTCACACGGCCTGGTACTGGTTATGTTTATAGTTTAGCTCGTTACTCGTAAAAGAAGCGCGTGTGGGAGGGAAAAGAGTTATAAGGAGGGATAAAAACTGGCTTTCTATACTGGCAATATGGGTCTTGTATAAAAAAATGTTCAGAATACGAAGGCGAAACGCATCCTACAAGTCTCAGCGAATCAGCCAAATCAAACTAAACTCAGCGAATCAGCCAGATTGACGCCGAAAATAGCACAATAAATAAACCAAGTTTCTTCCCAAGAATTAAACATTTTAACGCGAAACTCAGCAGGCATAGTCGCTTGCAGCAGCCGCCACACCACAGGGTTTCGGCGATAAGTCGGTATACAACTAGGTACGCTTCGTTGTGCTCTTCCAGTAGGTTTAGAGGCAGTTCGCCCATCGTACTGCGCAGAATAGACCAGCTTCAAATGAGACGTTTCAATTAAATGACGTGCACTACGGCTGCGTCCACATGCAGCGGCATAGCAGACAAAGTAGACTCCAGCTTGCTTTATCATTTACCAGGCGTTCGAATAACAGACGTGACAGCAAGTTCCGGTTTTACTAGCTAAAGCTTTATATGATACAAGGTGATGTTGCAGAAGCAAGCAAGAACCCTTCCCTTTCAGGGCAGTGGTACGAGCTTAGCGCCATACATTTTTGCAGTCAATGCAGCTTCACGTTCTCCTAACCGTGTCACCGCTGCGCTTATGGTGGGATGCCGTACGGATGACGTTCTGACTGCAAAAACGAAGGACAACGGCCTGCTGACCAGTTCTCAGCTCTGTAAAGGTTTTTAAGAGTATGGTTTACAAAGGCGAATCATTTTTGAGGCTTCAACGCATCTATACATCAATTAATGCTGAAATGACCTCATACCAAGTTACAGGCTTAGACTGCCAGGGATTTTCATCAAGTTCAATGTCCGCAGGTTCGAATGGCAGCCTGCCCACAGTTGCCAGGAACAAGCCTGTGTGTGTTGTGTACGAGATAGCTGTGAAAATGCCTCAAGCATTCTTTGGTATATGAAGTTAGCGCAACACAGGACGAACACAAGAAAGGAGCACGGCAGCTCCTTTTTTTTTTTTCCTTGCGTTCGTTCTGTGTGGAGCTAACTTCCTATAACAAGGAATGCACAAAGTGGCCTAGCAGCAAGTGTTACTCGTACCAGGCATTCATGAATTTTGGACTTCGCACGCGATAGTAAACGGCTGAATGCACCAAAAGGTTTCGTCACAATTTAACGTGAACTGTAGACTTACCACAAAGCATAGCGTAGACGTTTTCTGTCAAGCGAAATGTATCTTTATAATATCACAGCGCATAAAAAAGAAAACATCAATTTATTTCGGTTAACATCTTTACGTCATGATGAATCCATGAACGCGCTTGGAACCCTTCAGCTAGTATACACGAATCAATGCAAAAAAGAAAAAAAGAGAGAAGAATCCTCTCTGCGTTCACCAAAGCGCGGAGTGCAGTGCACACTGAGCTGGAAAATAAAGTCGGCCACTACGCAGCAGCAAAAGGGGCTCACAGACGGGACTGGGTTCGGAAGAAGGATATCGGCGGTCAGGGTCCCGCTTCACGCCGCCGACCATGAGGAGTATGTTTTCATTGCTTTCCGGTATCCACGGTTTTCGAGTGGCGTGTTTGTGTTCGGCGTGCGGAGCAAATCCCCGGCCCACTCGAGTGTTTGACCCCCGATTTTTTGTTTTCTTCTTTCCCTTCAGTAGTAGTAAGGGTTGGACTTGAAGTTGCGTCATCATAAAGCTATCGAGGAAAATCTCCCCGTAGTCCCGCTTGGGGACTGGAAATATTTCAATCTGCGTATACCGCGAAGGCTAGGAGTTTAGCTACACCCGAATGGTCCTTCACACAAAGCACGGTGTGCAGCTGAGTATCCGGCGTTCAAAGCTCGTTTTGTTGCTTTCTGCGCGCAGTCAACTTGTGCTCCGCTCGGACATCAACTCCCCATTTCTCTAAGCGCTATTCCAGAATTTTATCATTCACAGGAAATCTTATTGCGTACTCCCTAACATTATGGACAGCGCCAAGCTTTCCACTTCAGTCAGTAACACAAAAAACTTCTAAGATAACCTTCACATCTCTGACGGAAAAGCTAGAAGACAGAGAACATTAGACGCCTTTCTTCAATTTTATACGGCGGACCGCCTCTTCGCCCATTAGGCTATGCCGAGAACACAAACCTCCTCCACATATTGTAAACTTAAAAGACACTGCATTGAGACCTTGTTGAAAATAGCGCTTTGTAGCAATATGCTCTAATAGGATCACCGAACACATTGCATTCATGTTCACGAGGAAGGCTCTCTGCGATATAATATCGCCCAAAACCAGCTTTAGCCCTTCGGTCTTAGGAAACCCATGTAACCGAGGAATATAACTTTGACCGCTGTACCCGAACAGCCAACGTCAACCACGGCAAAATAAAAAATAAAAAATGAAAGCGTCATGCGAGAATGTTGCCCACCCAGCGCTCTAAAAAAAATAAAAATTAAAGTGGAGGCAGTTGGCGCAGTATCACAAAAAAATAGTGTAAAAATCTTGTTCCCTCTCCATCTTTCAATCTACTCTAGCTGGTTAGCAGCGAACAGCGCAGCGTGTTTAACCCTGCAAGGTGCACAAAGCGAATTCGGAGCTTTTCCTGAGAGCGTGCTATGCCTAGCAATGATCATTATTTTTGGCTGCAATGAGCTAAAGTTCCGGGCCCTCAGCTTGCATCAGCCAGGAAACGCTTTCGCACTCATAAACTGCAATGACAGCGCAATGCTCAGACCGTGATGCGGCCACTCTGAGGTAACCTGATGCCACAATGGAAGTGCAAACGACAGCGGAAGGGCGACAGATATACGGCTCCTGCCATTGTGAGCATGGCTTTCACGGGGCTTCAATTAAAATCCTGCACTGCGCATTGTGCTCTCCGAGCCCGAAGGATTGTTTGTCCCCATTTAATGGCCATCGGCACATTTCACAAGGCCGGCCACGTCAAAAACACGCGCCGCAGCCGCGCGTTCCCATAATCGCGTCGTCGCGTCAGAGCGGCCGCAGAGCAGCATAGCACCGGCGTCCTTGGAGTGAACCCATTCAGCGTAACGGCGGCGTTTTATCGCCGCACGCTTCCGGCCCGCTATGGAAACGGGCCGGGCGCTCAGCTGATGGACAGATCGTCGAGCCATGCCACGCAAGAACAAGAGGTAGCGCGGGGGGGAGGGCAGCCGGAAGACAACGCGGCCGACGAGGAAGCGTCATTTCCGGTCAAGTACCCCAGCGTCCCCTCCGGTGATCACGCCGCTCGCGCGGACATCGATCCGCGCGCGTGCACGCACGCGTGCGCCATTTGCCACGCGGCGCGCTCACGCCGGGATGTGTGGCCAAACAGCGCCCCCTTGCCCCCGCTCAAGGTCGCTGCTGCAGGCCGCAACAAAGTCGCGGCCGGAACCCCCTGCGGTTTCCGCCATAGATTGGCGCGCCGACCGCTGCCGATGCAGCGCACCAGTAACCAGCGGTCGAGCCGCGCAACTCGGCCACTGGCCGCCCCGCTGGGCTTTAGTTATCGAAGGCCCATTACGGAGGTCTGCTGCTCGCCTTGCGACAAGAGGAGCCCGGCATAAGCGCGCTAGAGAGGGGAGCTCCCCCGCAGGCGGGCTTCAGTGAGAGCTGACCAGCTTCGAGCCGGTATGCACAACGCTCATTTCGGCGTATGGGATAGGCGCGCGGCGTTTGCTGTTTGGAGAAGAGATTCGAATCAACGGCTTATCTTCTCGCCAAACACGTCCTGTTTGCGCTAATGCGCCGCTTTAATTTGGACCTCTATTTTACATCACTGAGACACGAGTGTCCCGAGTAAATGGGGCGGCAGTCAGGCTGTCCGCCGGGTCCGTTACTCGCGCACGCTATGCTATCAACGGAGAACGAATGCGCATATTAAGCGATGTCAACACGCTAAGGAGCTTTGGCCATCGTGAGAGCTGGGCAACGAAAGTGCGTTGAGAGATAAGGACTCACCATATCAGACACAGGGCCGAATTTCCCCACGGACTCAGGAGGCGGAAATTCAGAGCAGTATTGCTTAGTGCTTAGAGTGCAGGCTTGGACATCGAGCATTCAGGTCAATACGCTGACACAACAGCAATAGTGAATGTCGCCGTGAGCAGCTCTTGGTAGTCAAGCTTATTTTGCCCCCGCTGGTAATACATTGCGGCCTGAACAAGCCAAGGAAAGGTCACACTGTAACAGTATTGTTTCAAATATTTGTTATTGTTTTTTTATTCTCCAATGTCGCCTCTTAATCTCGGTAGTGCGCATGACTTTTACTTGCTTTTGTTAAGCTGAAGTAGCCATTTTTAACACCGTTTAGTAGGGATAAGTCCGTGCGTAATCCTTGGATCATATTATCTTCCTGTCCCTGCCGACTAGGCTTATCACTCACAGTAAAAAAAATACATTGTTTTTGTTTTGCAGAGGGTATGCACTACGATGCCGTAGCTCGAGACATCTTGCACGCACGCACGATAAGCATTTCACAAATGGTGCGCGAGAAGGTGCTATAGAAAGCTTAGAAACTGTGCGCTTCTTAATGGAGCTAATAACAAAATTTGTTATGCAGACTCGAATCAGGTACGTGCGCCTGAGTGAGTACCTTACGCGCTGGTGGGTAATTTAGCGGACTTATCGAGACGCAACACGGTGAAAGTTTAAATGTAAAACAATACTTCTTGGTGGGTACAGCAGGAACAACAAAACACGGACGCAGAAAGAAACACACAGAACGAGGACGAAGCTGACTGTCAACTAAAAATTTATTGGAAAATTTCTAGTTGACAGTCAGCTTCGTCCTCGTTATGTGTGTTTCTTACTGCGTCCGCGTTTTGTTGTTCCTGCTGTACCCACCAAGAAGTATGAACCAACTAGCTCAGTTTTCTACTATTTTAATGTAAAACAATACATTTTAGGAGTATGAAAGCATATTTCTCGATTAATGTTACGACAAAACTGGGAATGTTTCTTAATAAATAATAATAGATGAATAACGCGAATTCTTCAGAAGCCCTCGCGACAGAGGAAACGGGTGCGGCTTTGGCACGACGTGCTTGCACGAGCACCGTATACGCCCTCGGTGAGCGCATGCTATCGGTCGTTGCCGGGGCGCTTGCTGGCAGTCGCGCTATCAGCACTGGCTTTACAAATGCGCACTTCCCCGGCGGTACGAGGAGGGCCTCTATAATGACGCAATCTTTCCGGCAGACGCCAGCGCGGTATTTTCTGCCCACGCTGAACTGCCTCAGCCGTGGAAAAACCACCGCTGATCTCGGGAATCCAAATTATTCACTCGCTCATAACAAACAAATCCAGAAACAAAATCTAGGCATGCCGAAATCATCACGGAAAGAAGACAAAAAGATGACACTTCTCACGTTCACGAATCTTGTAACCTCCAGTTGCGCTTCATGTTACTCGGAGCGCCTGCATGACGCTCATGCGAAGATAAGAAAACAAAGACGCCAAAAACTTTCTCTGCGGTGTAGGCCTATAACACGCCGTCTCTCGCTTTTGTTTTGTCATTTATTATGCCTTATCAGCTTATAACCTATTGTAAACAAGGTGACATCTAGCGTTAATGAGTGCAAGCAGAACACAAGGAAGTTATCCGGCGTTAGAACAAGGTGGATGTCCTTTCTGATGCTTTACCACAGAATACAGAATTTTATGCCCACTGCGCTCAGTTCTTCATATGAATATGTTAAAAACACTTCAGGGAAGCCCTGCATCATTTTTTTTTTAATCAAAGAGGAACAGGAAGCAGGTGCGTGAATTAACTCTCGCGCGAATGTTTTCGCAGGCTCTTCTTTTCCTTTCAGTGCACGTGAATAGACAAGTTTGGAGAGCAAAATTCTTTTTTAACAACCTCTCTGTTCTCCTGTATAACTTAGTCGCCTTGAATGCGTGGAATTCCTTTCGGAAGATCACCTCATGTATTCCACTTTCGAGCCGCTCAGCCGACTACAAAAGGCAGAGAGCCAAGAGCAGTCGGTAGGCAAACACTCAGGTTAGTATTCGGTTTCCCTACCCGAATTTCTTAACCACCGGCCCGGTAATATTGACTAACGAGGTGTGAATGTAGATTTAGACGCTCGAAAGCCCGCGCTCACAATGACAGCCATCTCTCACCGGGTGAAAAACGATGCAAGTGAAAAACCGCACCGCGTTCCCACTGTTGGTGCATAAATAACCGGGTCCTTGTAGGATGCACTGCCTATAAATGCCGGCCTATGGCGCCAGAGAAGTTGTGCAGAACCGCTGAGTCGCAGGGTGAGCTTAAAGGCAAGGCTGACAGGAAAGGAAAAAAGTACATATGCTGCCACTGAAGGCTTCGTAGAACACGAAAAATAAAACATCACTTGGGGGGAAAGGGAAAGGGTGGGGGGGGGGGCTTGTCTAGCTGAACGTGGGAGGCCGAATGCGGCTTCCTAATGCTCGGATAAGCATTAGGCGTGCCGGTCGAGGTCAGCAAACAAGTCGGAGGCTTGGGCCCAATGAAGGAGAGGATTCTTGCACACGTTCTATTAAGAAAGACGTAATCAAGTTTGCGTGGAAGAGGCGTGTCAACACGAACCCTGGAAGCCCGCAGACCGTGTACCAATACCAAAACACTCCGTCCACTACGGCCCTCGAAAGCGAAAGGGCCAGCAGCCTGCGTGTGGCACCAGTTAGGAGCGAGTTGCCCAAGCTCACGCGGGCAAACAGAGCTGATCGGGGGCGAGTCCTCATAACGAAACTCCTGTACAGTCCCGGAGATATGCTGCACCAAGGCTACTTAAGTGCTCAGCGCAAGCAGAAACAAAAAAAAAAAGAGCTACCGTGCTTTCGTACGTCCAAGTGAATACTCAGCCGACAATTTCATGCTTGGTAACTTGTAGCGAGCAACAAGATTTCATGCTCGCGCAGGTTTCACTGTTAAGGGCAATACCCTCTCGTGTAGCGTGGCAGCCTTGCAGCAATTCAGTTCCTAACAAACTGGAAGCCAATCAATTGAGTAGAACGTAGTCGTAAACTTCTGACGTGGAACGGCCATCAATTTTTTGCGAAGAAGAACAGCGGACTCCAACTTTAGTTCTTTTGGGTTAATTGTTTTCAAACCCCAGTATAATCGGGAAAAAATAGCCAGCATTTACTCGGGCTAGAAACTAAAACAATACAGCATTCCTCAGGTACGCAATTTTTTTTAAAAAATCTGAATCGCATTCCTTTGTTGCCGTATGGCCGCGCACAGATGGATGCTAATTTCAATTATTTTTTCTCCTGAATTCCGCCCAATTTTGGGGGATATTCCACTAGGTCATTGCACTAACATAAAGCCCGCGTCCGTCGGCACGAAACTTCGAGGTTGTGGCTCCAGTGAAGATCATGAGTCGAAGTTTCGGCTTAAAAACAAGTGACTTTTTTTCTATACAATGTCGAGGCCATATAACATAGGAACGGGTGAAGTTTCATACAAGAAGGCTGGGAGCATATCCGGCCAACTCTGCAGCGTGAAATGTCTTCGGACAAAGCTCGCAAGCGCAGACGCGCCAAAGTGGTGCCCTGACACAGAAAAGACCAACTCCTAGACGCGCAGTGAATGCAGCCACCAAAACACTTAAACCGAAAAGATTCAAGTGGCCTCTTTATTTTGCGCCACAAGCTGCGGCACTACAGAGCCAAAGTAGCTGTCCAAACAGAATCAACGAGAGTGGTGGCGAGGGCCGACTGGTGCGAATTTAACGGAAGAGAACAGCGCGGACTCAGGAAGATCCTTGAAGAAGTGACTACACTTCCTCATCCTTAAAGAGGAAGGTGCATCTTCAAGACAATTTGTCGTTGCTTCACCCTTTTTCTTGTTTCATTTTTTGTCTATTCCGGGTATTACATGTTGTGTTCAACAAAGCATGAGCCGGTGGTTAAAAAGAAGGATACAAGTTTTCAAAACTGAAGATGAAACAGCATTTTTGAGAGATTAAAAATTCTGTCGGGATTAGCATGGTCGCTGTGACGTTACCGTCATCTAGCTGATGGGTGGGTCCCAACTGACCGTGGTTAGAGTGAAACCACAGGCAACAACAAAGACAGGAAAACTTATACAGAGTTGTGTTAACTTTTGGTGTTTTATAAGAGCAGAAGATTAGATAAAACACCAAAAGTTAACACAAAAGACCTAGGCGACATGCTATACAGCTAACCAATGTCGCAATTCTCGCAACTCTCTTAAGCCCGCTTACGCAACGTAGTCAAAGTACACTCGCGCAAGGTCCCTCGTGTTCACTTGCGCTGCGGTAGTCTGGCCGCTGAGGTAGTCGGGAGCGACCAGACGAGAAGTAGCCATCGCGTCCAACGCACCACGTCGGATCCCCAGTTGCCAACAGCGGTCCGCCCCGCCAGCCCTCGTAGCGTCGTCCTCGGCAATGACCGGCTATCCCGGCTAATGCTTCACCGCTCTGAGGCACGACCTGTGCGGATAGGAACTCGTCATGACCTTCCCTCACAATATGACACGTCTTCTCTGCTCGATCGCGCACCACACCCCACGAACCACCGTCGTCGTTGTTCACCTCGTAGAATGGTGCATACCCACACAGGGGGATCGGCCCCCGTTTTCTTCCTTCGTATCCCTTCCGCACTTTTGTCTTCACTGGAGCGCGCCTTTGCCGTCTTCGAGACCGTCACAGTCGCAAATGGCGCATGGCAGGGTGAAGTGAAGACCAGTGGGCGTGCCTGTGATAACGTTCATGAAGATTATCATGATGATGACGATGGAAACACCTTGAGCAGCAGAAGGCTTTGGCTGCTTGAGCTTGGAGAGTGCGGCAGCGTGAATTCGGCCTCACCATGTCGGTAGCCAGTACAAGAGTTCCGCCGTCAGGCGAGGGAGGTTCGAAAGCACGTTCTCCTGCTGCGGTCATTATGGGCTTCGCGCGCTTTGTCCAGAGCGCGGCGGTTACCATCGCAGTAAATCTACAGTCATGACCTTTACGACTCTCTAATTTAGAGTTCAAACTTTTGAAGCATCTCCTGCATCGTAGAATTATTTCAAACAGATTAATTGCATTAGCATGCAGAAAAATTCCTTTGGGTGACCGCTAACAAAACTGCTTTAGTTTCTTTCTCTCTATGTAAGATTATATTATTTGCTTTCATATTTTTGCCCTCGTCAAATGTTACGCGTTCTCCCACCTGTCGTTTGCGCTATTTTAGACCCGCATCGATTGGACACCAAGACGAATGCTAGGCGTGCGGCAATGGAGGGCAGCGATGATGACATCTCAAGCGAGTAAAAAAAAAGTCGCACGACAGAACGGCCGGTGGTGAGATACACGATCGGCTATGACGCATGACTTCGTGCAGTGTACAATGCGAATCGCCAAGCCGTATTCTGATTAGCAATACACGACTCCGCTGTCTGCCCAAGCATTTTTGCAATTCTTTCCTCAGGTAAGGGCAGGAGAAAGATGGGCGGCAGTTTCTCAGTAAGGGGAAATTGCCGCCGAGCATTTCGCAAGCAGATCGCCCTTCTGCGCGGAAATGAGAGGAAGTTGCGCGGACGCTTATACTTACACGCTGTCCGCACGAAGGTGCTTTGGCGGCTGTATGCTGAGCCCGAATCCGCCAACTCGATCACGGGCCGCATTTAGATGGAGGCGCCCGCGAAAGATGAGCTTCAAGCCAACACTGTTGTTTCGGAGAATAGAAATAAATCAGTATTTCCACAACGCCTGACATTGATACTAACTTCCTACTGCTGAAACACTGTACTACGGTTGAGGTGCGCTTTGTTACTTCGCAACTACAGGCCTGACAAAACGCCGAGAGCGATCCCAAGTAACCATGGCGTTTACGCATACGATGAATGGGTTGCACGGTGAGACACTGTGCTCGCAGATTGTCAAGCATAAACAACACGCAGATCGATGGTGTTTTTGGCTTCAAAAACTACGTTTCCCGGCTGGAACAAATGACCCCGTGCACAAGCAAGAGGAAGGCAGGATTTGCGGCTGAATGATATAGCTGTGCACTTCAATGCCGGCTGCAACTCGGAGGCACGATTTTCGCCGCGTGCTCCAGTAAGCCTCGATGAGTATTCGTAAGCATTTGATCCTCGCTTCGCCAGTGGCTGAAACAACGTGCGACGATGTCTGCGAGGGCAAACATCCGTGGCACGAGAAGCAATGCTTGTGTAAGACGCGCGGTAGTTTGCGCTTTCGCGTGAACGGGGTTCCCTGCTGTTCAGCCGTAGGACATGCTGATGCGGACAGGTGGCCGACACTGTAGGAAGCTGTGCGTTAAGTGACGTCTTGCTGGCGTTTCAAGCCACACTCAGTGCCTTTACAGCACTGCTTTCGCATTGTTTACTTGCGTACTCTGTAGGGTCATATAGGGGCTAAATAACGACAGCTCCCGTGAACATCGAGGACCATGCAGAGGCGACTGCATGATCATAGATTAAAAGAAATTATTCCGCCAGTAGAGAGGTAATCAGCTGGTCAAACAATGGCGAAATTACGGCTACACGTGGAGCCAAGAAGGGAGCGCAAGCTGTGTAATGAATATCTCGCCAACGAGAATAGGAGAGCCGCTCCAGCTCTTGAGGCTGAACCACCTGTATCGAAAGGTTGCTAATATGCCCTGGACAACCACTTTACTGCGCAACACAGGCTCGACAAGAAAAACAAAAAAATAAAGAGAATAATAGAAAGCCACTCATTTAGAAACGTAACACCCTTGTACTAAACGCTTTGTCACAGCTGTTGTCGCTTCGCCGAAAACTCTCCATCACACAAACAGCGCCGGCTACGTACTTCGAACGCTGTATGAGCTCCAAAGTGGCGGGTTCGATATTGGCCACAGCGACCAGAACACTTCCACACTATCTTTTTTTTTTTTTTTTTTTTTTGCTGAGCAGCTCGCGAATGAACGGCCTTCCTCAACAAGCTGCCGCCGTCATCTGCCAATCAACGTTTTCCCTGCCAGTAACGGAACAATTTTTATAATGAACGATGTGTTGTAACGCCCACCCCTGAGCAGACGCCTTCAAAAGAATCTGGGGTGGACTCAAGTGAACTGAACTCAACAGGACTGAGCAGTACTGAACAGTACGAAACAGTACTGAACAGGACTGAACAGGACTGAACAGGACTGAACAGGACCGAACTGCAAAGAAATGCGGTAGACTGAACTGTACGCCCGTGCACTCCGATTTCTATACCTAGGCTAAAGAACCCCTCAAGGTATTCCACAGCGCTCCATCAATCCATCTAACTTCTGAAACTCTCCACTACAGCGATCACATTGACCTGTGTGGCAAGCAAAGCGCAGCCTGCAGCCTTTTAAATCCGCAACGAATCGGTGGCTGCGCTGCCTGGTCACTGCGGCAAACGCGGACATATAGTCCGCACGAAAACGCGCTGGAGCGAAACTGGACTGTTATTTCAAGGGCGCCGACATCGATTCGCGCCAGCTTAAAGGAGCCGTCAAAAAGGCAGAGGACTCCGCACGGACGAGGAGGAAAAGAAAACACCGACGTGGCCTGCAAATAATCGAACAGACGTCGCGTGCGCGCGCCCGAGCAGTAGCGCGGCGATCGACCTCGACGAAAGGGGCGAGAAGCGAGGGCAGTGTCCCGATCAGATAGCTTGACTAGCCAGGAACGCACTAGCCCTTCAGAAATAAATAATACATTAATACCAAAGGGAGCGAGAAAAAAGAAAAAAGGCCTGTAATACGGAGAATAGTGCAGTAAAGCAGCCATCAGTACTCGGATTTATTTGTTCCGTTCCGGTCTTTATTCGCCATCATCAGCTGCGCGAGAACGGACTGTCACGATAAAGCGCTGCTCCCGGCTTACCGGTGCGCGGACGCCAATGAGTTCCGTGCGTGGCATTCCCGACGGGCTGAGTGCCTGCGCTAAATGGGGCAACGGAGGCAGATAAAGATCGTGGCGAATGAACGCCGCCGACCGGGCTCCTTTAGCAGGGTCTATAGAGCAGCTGCTACAGTGATGGACTCGCGCGGAACAGCTTGCCAGGACAAACGCACTTAACTGCCCGAGAGTGAGCTGTCAATGACAGCACGCGGCTTGCTCCACACGATTTCGATAGTGACAAAAAAAAATAACATAATCGAAAGCAGGATCAACGTCTTCCGGTCAGAAATTGTCGACGTACTAATACGTGAGGATTTACTGCGGTGTGCAGACAGAGCAAGATAAACGCTCGCGTATCAAAGACCGTCTTAAGTGCAATCATAATTGAGCTTTTGTATAGCAAAGTGGGACCAGATTTAAGCTTTCGTCCGCTACAAATCGGCTTACGTGGAAAACAATTCCCCTGCTTTTTCTTTTTTAAAACTGCTATGAAAACAAGGGGGATATTCGCTACAGCGAAAGTAAACTTCGCTCTGCCCTTCACTAGATGCTTAACGCTGGCTCAGCCAAAGCGAGTTCTTTTTTATTTTTTCCCCATTGTGAGGAACCGAAAATGTACAGTCTTTGTCAAAAGTAACCAGGCTCCATGCTTTGCTTCTCATTTGTATAACAGAGCCCTCACAGCTTCCCTAAAGATCAAAAAGTTCTTTGGAGGTGAGAACAGAGGTTCCCCTTACCATACAGAGATTTAGAGCTTGAGGGCTGACATAATAACTTTAATATACGACTATGAAGAAAAAACATGTAGCCTGGTTACTTTTGACAAAGACTGCACGTTAAGATAACACGACTTCTAGGAAACTTCCGTTCACAAGTGTCACATGGGCAGCGAACATACTTTTGCAATGCTCAGGACTGCCTGCAATTAAATGACCAAACTACGCGCCAAACTTGTTTTTAAAGCAGGAGTTACCAGGATCCGGTTTTTGTCGCATCTTTTCTTTTTTTGCGGGGGGGGGGGGAGCATCTTTGGGTAAAGATAGCTACGGCACAACGTATTTTTGGTCTGCACAAGGCGGGGAGCGAGGCACATTTTCCAAGCATTTCACCCCAGAGAGACCCGTACCCATCGGAAACCGATGGCTACCCGGTGGCGCCGGGGACCGAACTTGACACCTTCCTCATGTGTGGCGGTTACGCAAAGCACCAGGCCACACCTGCGGTCCCCAAGAAAATGGTGTTCACGCCTCGAAAAATACGGTGTATGCATGCTTTCCGGCCACAGCCTTCAGGAACGACGAATACCGGCAGAATCAGCTTGATACCACATCGGTTTTTACAACGAACGGTTGCTCGTAATGGCCACAACTATTTTTGGAGTGTAACGCGGAATAGCTCATCCCAGCAGACTAATAAGGAAGAAAAAAAATGATCTGCAATAAAAACTCGCAATTACACCCGCGGTAATGCGGATGATCAGCCCTAGCAGATCCGCCATGTGCTTTTGCATTTGTCGCATTTGCTATGAATGCTGCTGACACGCACGACTACGTGTCAGTTGCGTTTATATTTTTGGAAGGGCCACAACGACTGCTCTGTGGCTTGAGAAATGTGTTGGAACGGACTTGAGCTGTGCAGCTTGTTTGCGGGAAGAGTCCCGAGCGCGTTCGTTCTATATTTGAACCGCCGGGAGCTTTTGGCTCTGACATCCCCGCTGCACACAGATCTCACGGCATGGCGCTTCTCCTCGGCATGCATCCGTGGCCCTCCCGATGTTCCATGCAGCCGCTGGCGGCTCCGTCCTGATTGCGGCAGCTGATACTGCGCAGATTGGTAGGATGCTGCGCCATGCAGCCACTCAGTATGTTTCATGAGAGGCTTTCAAGTTGACTGGCAGCGCCCTTTTTCAACCCCGCGCCCCCACCTGATGGCGACGGAGTTAATGCGCCAACGAGCCACGTGCACGGGTGGTCACGTGAGTCCCGGGAGCCAAATGACTGCTAACACAAACAAGCCTTGCTCGGGAACCTTCGCTCTAACAGCTAGCGCTGAGCCGGCCTCAGAAGCTACACTTGAAAATAATTAAAAATAAAAGAATGATCAGATTAAGGACTGTTTTGCCCCAAGACCCCACCCGTTATGTTCATGTGCTACCAAACGCACGCATTATTTATCGCCTTCGGATGACCGATGTGGGGAGGACCGAGGATCACTTAGTCACGAGCCACAACAATGTACACTAAATTGGAGTACAGTCCCCGCCACTGAAATGTGCACACTGACATAAAAACACGGGCAGTGTATAGTCATCGTACTGGCTGCGTAAAATTGAAAACCAAAATAACGACATGGCTTCTGCCATCGACGTCATTCGCATCTGCGCTAGAAAAAGCCATGCGCAACGACACTGAAGAAGCCATGTATCTGCAGCAAGCTGCGGACAGGATTCTGAGGGTTAAGAACTGCAGTAGAAAACTCAGTTACAAATGCTTCCTTTTTTTGTGTGTGTGCGAAACTAATAGCGCGATTGCGCGATAAACTGCTACTAAATAGAGTGAGATATGCATCCTTCCACCACAGAGGCTACATAACAAAGCAATGAAGGTATTTTGTATGTCGAATACAGCAAGCCGGGGACACGAGATTGAAAAAAAAAAATTGTTGATACCATAGTAAACCTGAGACTCCTTGTGTATTGATCGCCAGAGACTGTAAGGTTACGCAGGCGGTTCCACTAAACAACACAAAGCGGCAGTGGTGGGTACAGAACGCGGCCACGTGGCAGAACATGCGCACCTGCAGGTTATCGCTACTCACTGTTTAGTTAAAAAATTCCACAAACACTTCTCGAAAAAGGGCACAAATTGTAGCCGCAGTGATGGCCTATACTGGTTTGAGCATCTGTCTCGAATGCGGGAGGCGCGTGGTTCAATTCCCCGTGTCTACGCGGGTACGCACTGGTGACACAATGAGTGCAAGCGTACCCCTCGCCTGGTGCTCGGTTTATCTGGGGTTAAATGTTTGGAAAATGGGTCTTTGACCCCACCATGTGTCAAAGAAAATATCTTGTGTCATGGTGCTATGGTGCTCTTTCGCCAGAGCTTCCATTTTGTCAGAGCACTAATTGCCGCGATCGGGAGTGCGCGGGAGTGGGGCACTACATGACACTGATAATGTCCCCACGCGAGAACGTGCCAGTTACAACTTAGCGGAGCATGTACGCGGCTCTCGGCGGGAACCAACGCGTCCAAAAATAAAAATTGGTTTCTCTCCCTCGCTTTGTCTCTCGTTCGATTGCACGCGCGTTTTTACATTCGGACAACGGTGCATATGTGACTCCAGTGACCCCAATGCACTCGCATTCAGCGTCGCCTTCGGACTCGCAGACGTGCGTGGCCTTCCTGTGGCCCGCGACTTTTGCGAGCTCCACTTTGGGCGTCGAGCACGCGACATCCGTTGGTCCAGCTTGCCCAAGAAGGCGGCGACCCGGCTGCCAGGTGGGCCGCATTCCGGGCCGTCTCCAGGGTCACGCCCGCAGGCGCGGCGCACGTGGTGCCTGGCGCGTATATCGATCGCGCCGCCCACGCCACCAAGACGGCCCGATTACGTGGTCTTTCCGCCCCGGAACGGCTCTTCCTCCCGGAGCGCGCACTTCCGCGGAAGGGATCGCACTCTCCCCTCCGCCTCCCAGGACACCGCTCGCGACGCGCCGGAACTCATCCCGACTGCACAGCGCAGGGCCTCCGATCGGCGGCAAAGAAAAGCACAGTGATGCAGCAGGGTCCCGCTGTCCAGGCGGGGGCATTAGTTGAAGTTGTTTGAAATAAACAAAGAAACAAAAAAAATTGCTGAGGCTCAGCTTGGCTATGCCTGGGGAATGCGAAGCATATTAGTGGCTAGGCTTGGTAATACATGGCTTTCCTTGGTTGAATACTTGGTCATTTTAATACAACCACTAGAAGCCTTCGTCGTGGGGGAAGACAACGGCATGGCTACAGCGGAACGCCGACTAACCCCGAGACGCGCGTTGGGTGAGCGCCTGGATTGCCACGGAAGCCGCGTCTGCCTGCCCGGTGGAGCGAGCGTTTCACCTACACCGAGTGTGAACGCGCGTTCGAAATGCGCGGGAATGCGCGGGTGTGACGGCTAGGGGTCCCACGGCGACGGCGCGAGGTGGAGGCCGGCTCTCTCATCCGATGTCACGTGGTGTGACGTCACGGTGTCACGTGGCGTAACGGCTAGGGGTCCCACGGCGACGGCGCGAGGTGGAGGCCGGCTCTCTCATCCGATGTCACGTGGTGTGACGTCACGGTGTCACGTGGGGGTCCCACGGCGACGGCGTGAGTGGTAGCTCTAGCAATATGCTTCGCATAAAAAACTGACGTCACGGCTGGGCCAAAGTAAGCGAAATTTAGCCGCAGCTGGTGCACAGCTCTAATGTAGTGAGGTCGGTAGTCAGAAATGCCTCTTGCAGCGTAGAGTGGCAAGGTGATGGCAATGCAGTGAGGTTCCTGCGGAGCCACAGGCAAGCACTGTCCCGGAATCGCTTGTGGAGTGGCGTTCTCTTTGCCTCCGACACTTCATTGCTTCGGAGCCGCCTTGCCTTCGGCCGGCGGTACGCAGTGCGAGGTCTTTGCACCTATTGGCCTACAGTACAAAGTGTCTTGACGGCTCGCCGCTTCTCTATAGGTCGTAACGCTTGTGTTGCATCAGGCTGCTCTTGCACGTTCACGTCTGCGAAAGAGAACGCTACGCAGCCGGCCTGACCACCACTCAGCTTCCCAGCACATGCTAGTGCGAACCTGCACGTGCCCCTGTCCCGTCTGCACGTGTTCTGCTGTGTACTTTGTGTTTTAATAAAGCTCCAGGCGTTATGAATTCAACCCGCCGTGAAAGGCAGACCATCTCGTGTGTGTGCCCTTCCTGGCAGCTGCGCTTGGTGCGGACGTCGTGGTTTGAGCCCACTAACAGAGCTGTCTATGGGGTCGTTGATCAGGAGAGCCATTTGGGATCTGCTGTTTAATCCATCCTCCCTGACAAAATCACCAAGAGTATTCTTCGTCAAAAGTGTACGGCGCACGCAGGGTTCACTGTCGGCCCCTGTAGCAGGGTGCACGCGCCAAACCTGCAGCTCCAATGCCTTCGGGCAGCTCTCGTCTCCAGACTTGCACAGCTCTGAAACATCAGAGGCGCCGTATGTGTCCCACTGCACGGCGGTATAGCGAACCCAGTGGGCCGTACAGTTGCGAAGGGCTGTGCATTCAGCACAGCACGTTTCCTTCGCTTTGACTCACTGGTTGAGGATGAACGTGGCTGTTGTCATAATGAGGGAAATTTGCCTCCTCAGCTCACGATTTTGACCCGTATGTGGAAGGTTTCGTTTTGTTCTCGCTTGTTACTTTCGGCCTCTGACCGCGCCGTCACTGGACATACATAAAGCTCCCTCTTTGCCCGATGTTCGCACTCTGCGTGTGCGCGCAAGGGGCGGGGGGAAGAAAGTAAAAAGAAAGCTCTGGTTGTGAGTTTTCAGTGCGCTATGTCAGATTAAAGATGAAAGACGGGCTAGTTGGTGCTTTTGATCGGGCTAGTTGTTGAAACATGGCTACCAGCGCTAAAAAACACAAGGTACAGCGAAAAGATACCGTCTAGCGTGTGTACCGTCGGTATCTTTTCGCTGTCCCTGGCGTTTTTTAGCGCTAGTACCATGTTTCAGCTATGTCAGAGCACCAAGGATAACATAGGCTTGCCTCAGCCCTGTTTTTTGCGTGCGCTAGTCACAAGTGAAAGGCATGTTTGCGGCAGTGGGAGGCGTGGTCACCCTTGTACCTCTCGAATATGGCAAGAAAAATTACACTGGAAAGAAAAATCTGGTAATGTTTGAGAAAAAAAAACACTTCGATTTGGTCTGAAACCTTGCTCCTTTCGCACTGTTGCAACCCAAACACCAGTCCACGAAAAGCCGCCTGCAGCGAAATACCATCTCGTTAGCGCATAAAATCGAAGAGGTTTTCCAAAGGCCTTGATAACTACAAGCCGGCCTGCTTATTTTTTCACGTCTCCTATTGCGGAAAACAAGAACTGGCAGTCCTCCTTTCCTATTATTGCATGTATGATTCCTCTTTGCGGCTACTAAAAACGATTTTTTCGGTATTGCACAGTTCGAAAACAATTGCGACTGATATTGCAACGTGCATCAATCTAGAACAGTTTATATTCGAGAAGCCGTAGTTATTCAGTCAGAGACAATTAAAATACATTAAAGAGGGTTCTCATGCTCTAAAGTGCGCAACCACAATGCCTGTAGTGCTCCACTGACGTTTAACCCCTAATTGGTCTCGCACGGCACTTACACAATCACTACATTACGAGGCGCAGCTCCGCACATACGCAGCCTGATGGAAACGAGCGCGAAGGTACACAGCACTCATTCTACACGACGGCAGCGGGAAGCTAAACTTCCGAACTCCGACCAGTTCGTAATTTACAAGCCTGCGATAATCTCTAATCGCTGTATTGAAATAGGAAGTAAAGCTAACGCTGAATTCTACAAAACTCACAAAAATAGCCACTTGATTTGCCAGGAACGAACAGCCGAGCCCTGCGAAACAGAATGCTGCCTCACCGCACGTATATTGAACCATACAGGGTGTTTCACCCAAGACTTTACAAAATTTTTTAAAATCAGTTTTTTCGGCAAAGCAAAGTCAGCGGTGTAGTACATCAGAATACAGCTAGGAAGCTGGTTAATTAATATAGAATAGTGAACTTTTTAACTGTTACTTTTAGGCTCCTTAATTACTCAGAGCCGTGCAGCCAACCGTAATTAATATTCATATCAGATTTTGCAATTCGGAAACGCGATTACCCTCGGCGCTGTGGTGCAACAAATTTTGGCTACATCCCGCCAAAATACATTTACTTTCGGGAAGTTCGCAGGCAAAGCAACCTATGCAGTTGTAGGGTCTGCTCGCGGGCAGGTCAAATCTCGCGCTGCTCACCGCGGGTAGCCTCGAACCCTTTCTCCCGAGTGGCGGGGCGGGGGGGAGCGAGGCTAGGAGGAAGCCTTCTTAAGGCGCCACCCCGAAGGCTGGCTCTCTCTCTTGGACCAGCCCTGCCAGAGGACCGCCTGACCCCGCTGCCCCGACGACGACCGACCCCCCTGCCATGTGAGAGAATAAACCGTTTGTACAAAGTCCTGCCTCGAGTGACTGCCTGTGCGTCCCCGCGCAGAGGAATTGCCCACAAATAATGGCGCCCAACGTGGGGCTTTAATTAACACCTTGTGGACGATTTCACTGCCGATTTTGGGAAGCACAGGCAGTCACTCGAGGCAGGACTTTGTACAAACGGTTTATTCTCTCACATGGCAGGGGGGTCGGTCGTCGTAGGGGCAGCGGGGTCAGGTGGTCCTCTGGCAGGGCTGGTCCAAGAGAGAGAGCCAGCCTTCGGGGTGGCGCCTTAAGAAGGCTTCCTCCTAGCCTCGCTCCCCCCCGCCCCGCCACTCGGGAGAAAGGGTTCGAGGCTACCCGCGGTGAGCGGCGCGAGATTTGACCTGCCCGCGAGCAGACCCTACACAGTACACGTAACTCGTTGAAATAGCCAAAATTTATTGAGCCACAGCGCCGAAGGTAACTGCGTTTTCTAAATTCTAAAAACTGATATGGATATAAATTACGGATGGCTACACGGCTCTCAATAATTAAGAAGCCTAACAGTAATATTTTAAAAGTTAACTATTCAATATAAGTTAACCAGCATTCTAGTTAGCACGCCTTAGCTGTATTCTGATGTACTAAGCCGCTGACAGTGCTCTTATAAATCAAAAAGCCTATATTCCCGCCGCGGTGGCTCAGTGGTTACGGCGCTCGGCTGCTGACCCGAAAGACGCGGGTTCGATCCCGGCCGCGGCGGCTGAATTTCTTGAAGGCGAAATTCTAGAGGCCCGTGTGCTGTGCGATGTCAGGGCACGTTAAAGAACCCCAGGTGGTCGAAATTTCCGGAGCCCTTCACTACGGCGTCTCTCATAGCCTCAGTCGCTTTGGGACGTTAAACTCCAATAAAACAAACCAAACCAAACCAAAAAGCCTATATTTTAAAACTGTGTAAAGTCTTAGGTGAAACACTGTGTATACTGCTGACAGAACTGAAATGGTACTGCAGTAACGTTCGTGTCAACGGGGGAAAAAAAACTCCTACTTCATGCTTTAAGAAATGTGTGACTGCGCTCGGTAGGTGTATACATACGTATGGGTTTCAGTGGGATTTGAAGTAGTTTCGACATACTCGAGGTAGGTAAAATGCAGGAGGACTGTGTTCGCCGCAGCCGTGCAGAAAGTGACTAGTTACGGGACATTCGCACGATCGGCTCCCGTTCAATCGCCTTTTTCGCTAAAAAAAAAAAGCAGTTAGCCTTGTGGGAAGTTTTACTCTTAGCTGTCACTAGTTGGGACAATATTGCTGTTTTCGTAACATTTTCATTTAGCCCGTCAATCGACAGAAAGGAAACCTCGATCGTGCTATTTTGTGACTATAGACCACGCGCCCATCCGCTCGTTATCAGAGCCGAACTCCTACACTGAACTACGTACAACGTCCTTCACATCCGGAGTTTGGGATGCGACGACTATCGCCACCTTTATTATTAGTCATAGAATACGTCATCGCAGCAATAGCAGCAGCACCTGTGCTGTTTTAAAGAATTTTGGTCGACCTTTCCTGGCAGATTTTCACATCCTTATGCCTATTTACGCACGCACATGAAATTTTTTCCTCCAGGAGACGACCACCAAACTTCTCCGTCAATATCAGTGAACGCTATAGACTGCACTGAGCAGTGTCAAATGAGCAAATGAGTACAGCCGCGGTGAAAGTGAACGTTGTACTTTACAGGGCAGTGAGACATTCCACATGGCGACATCAGAGCGTCATACGCAGAGAAAAGTCTGCTCCGGCGCCGGCAGTTTGTCTCGAGGGCGATCTCGAAAGGACCGGAATCGCGACAGGAAGGCGGGCTAATTGGCCTCGGGCGCCAGACAGGAAGAATGCGATCGTTGAATTGACAACAACATCCAGGCACGAGGGGATCGGGGCGCGACTGACGAGCACAGAACGATTGCAAGCATTGATTTATTGCGACGGTCACGCAATGCTATAGGTATGGTTTAAAACAAGGCAGCGCGCAGATGAGAAAGCGCTTGATTCGGTATTGTATACGTCGGTTGTGTGCCTAATTGATTCGTACCGAAAAAAGACGCAATTTTTTATTATTGTAGCTCAGAAACATTAATTTTTCCTCATGTCATCTGCAGCCACCGTCAACGCACATTAATGACAGCAGTCAGAAATCGTTATAGCGTTCTGATTAAACCTTTCAGTAACCTATACCGCTGCAGAAGCTATTGCACGGGGACACCGCTCGCTGCATCGGCCCCGTTCAGATGGGACGGGGTAACCTGTAAGCCAGTAAGACAGCGTTTGAAACGCGCACGGCTTAGGTGTACAGGATTGGGGAAATGTTTCAAATGAATTCTGTGCAACGCCGTGAATTGAACATATACCACGCAAGTTAGTAGCACCGCGACAAAGAGCGCTGTTTGAACTGGAGCAACGACGCAAACATGTTCCAATAACTTTGCTAGCTCCGTAAACACGCGCTCACGGTGCCGCCGATCATGACCGCAAGAGAGACAATCCCAGTGACAACGGTCGCGAACCGCAGCCTTCAGTGTTATGAATAACAAAATCAAACAATCCGACACCGGCGGGAAAGTTAGTGAGTTCAAACCGCTTGCGCAATGCCGAGCCAGTGCACGCGCGAACTCGCCGTGGGAACTGGGTTTCGCCTAGCGCGCGCGCCGTCGGGGCCCAGCCGGGAAGCATCGATTTCGCGTGCGGCCAGCTGGCGGGCCCGCCGTTCGCGTGACATGCCGCGGGCTCCGGGGGACCGAGCCGAGCAAGGCCGTGCGTCGCGGCAGAGCCGTGCCCGGCTCATCGCACTGACAGCACCTCCGAGCTGCGCGCCCTTTCGCTAAGCCTAGCGGCGCGAGCCAAAATCATCCCGCGGACGGTCAGCAGGAACACAACCCTGTGCGTCCTCCCCCACTCCCCCGGGGTGGTGCCTCCCCCAGCACCCCCCTTGCACCCTCGCAGTGGTGGACCCGAAGCGCGACGCCGCACGCGCGCGCGTGCTGCGTTTGAGTTGCCGCGGTGCTCGGCTTACCTGGAGGACCGCTGGTGCTGCGTGGCTTTTGCTCCTCCTGCTGGGCTCGGCGACTCCGGGGCCCGGCCTCAGTGCGAGGCCATGCTGCTTCAGAGCGTGGCCTGTGTGTTTGCAGCGAGTTGCGGGCGAGGGGGAAAATACGGGAAGCACCGGAGGGCGAGCGCCTGACCGCATCGATCGCGCACGCCACGCCGGCCGCGCCCTCTGCGCCCTTGCACGCCGGGGAACGCCGTTTTGCTGCGTGATCACGACCGCGCGCGCCAGCCAGCGCTGAGTCACGGGAAGACGCGCGGCAAAGCACGCCGGCTTTGAAGCAACGCAACGTGACGCTGCACTCCGGACGCTGTTCTCGGGGCCAGCGCGCAACTGCCACCCGTACAGGCGCGGCCATAAGTAAACGGAGCACGCTATTGCGTTCGAAGTGCAATCACGCTTCCTCCATTGGTAACGAAGAAGCGTTGTTTGTCTACAAGAAAGCCCACCAGCCTCCTCTACCAGCATGCGCGTACCACAGCTGGAAATTTCAATTAGGTGACGCTTGATTAATATTCGAAGACAGTTGCGTGCTCCGTTTACTTTTGTCCGCGCCTGTACATGTCTATACCAAGTTTACAGATACGCATGAGAAGCCAGCGCCAACACGCAGGAGGAAAGCTTTGCTCGATTCATTATTTTTGTAATAGCATAAAGACACAGGGAGTCGCTGGTATATGCATTTCTGTACGGCGCCTTCCGCAGCCTTCACAGTATTACCTATACCTTCTGTGTATTTTTTTTTATTATGAAACAATGTGTTCAATTAGAAGTCATTGTGACGTAGCACTGTTCGACTGTCACTGAATGGCCGATCCTTCATAACAGTATCCAACAATTAGCACTTCCACGGTCTTTCCCAGAAATGCCGGAACAAGATAGTGATAATTGTGTGGGCATGTGTTGGCGGCAGGAGCGGATAGAGACGCCTAGGTCGTTCTGCGCGAGGTATAGCTGAATGTCTCGTCTTGTGACCTGAATGAACAGAAAATTGGTCGTTTCTTATTTCTATTGGAACAAAGGCGCAGCATCTAATTGGTGCCGCGTTTTAATTAGCATTTCAATTAGTTCTGCGCGTAATTGGTGCAGAACTAATTGAAATGCTCCAGCACATCATGATACCGAATAACAATACACGGACGCTGTTCCAGTCGTCATTGCATCCGCTACCCGCGTACAGATATGACGGAGAAATGTGGGTCAGAGCGCAAGCTGTGAAATATGCTCGCACTCTCTCCGCTTATTTTCCGTGAACTGTCAATATTTTGCTCCCTTTGATCCTGAAAGGTCCTCAATGTAGGACTGAAAGTGGGTTTGATGCAGGCAGCGAAAGAATGGCTCGCTAAGGAATGGCGCGTGTGCGTGCGTGTGCGCGGGCGTGCTTGTGTGTGCTGTTCATAGTCGCGTGACCTAGTTTGCAGTATTGTTTTCGTTCTTCAATGTTAATTAGTTAAGCCTAATTATCTATATTTTTCATTATCTGCTTGAGGAACAAAGTTTCAGTACAAAAGTTGTAGACTGTCTCGAAAAACAGCTAGCAGCGCTGTTTCCATCAAGGTACAATTTTCGTAGCTTTATTTATTGGCCTTCAAACAAAGCTATCACGTGATCAGCTGCTTGCTCACACCTCTGCGCCAGTGTGCACACAAAGGCACATCGGGGACACCAGTCCAGAAGAAAGCGGATTTTGTTCTCTGAGACGCGCATCGGGACGTTGAAATGGAACAGTTGTCATGTGGGAGTTTTTATTGAGCGAGTTATGGTTAAAGGCTGGTAAAAAAAAAAACAGCGCAATGGTGCAAACGTTTCAGTCAGTCGTTTTTCAAAGCGAACTACAACTTTTGTATTGGAACTTTGTTGCTCAAGCCAATAATTTAAATGCTAGGTGATTAGACGTAACTAATTAATTAGCTTTGAAGATCGAAAAATACTGCAGACAAGGCCACGCGACTCTGAACAACCCTCAATTGGTTTCACTGGGCTAGGACGCTCCGCGTTTTTAAAAGCATGGTTACATTTAGCTGGAACACCTGGAGCGCGCGATCACGCACGCACTCACGCACACACGCACACACGCACGCACGCGCACGCACGCACGCGCGCACGCACACACACGCACACGCACGCACGCACGCGCGCGCGCACGCACACACACACACACACACACACACACACGCACACACACAGTGTTTCACTTAATATGCTCCGTAATTTTTTAAAAAAAACAGGCTTTTCGAGTTAGACGAGCGCTCTTTTCAGGATGCATTATCAGCGGGGTCGCGCATCAAAATACAGCTAAGTCGTGCTAACTAGTAGGATATTAGTAGCCCACCACGAGTGATATCCATAACAGTTCTTTAGAATTTCGGAAACGCAGTTACATGCCGCGTTTTGGCTACATGCCGCCAAAATACAAGTCATTTCGAGAGGCTTGCAGGCGAAGCAGCCCCTCCAGAGCATGTAACTCGTCGAAATAGCCAAGGTTTGTTCGGCCACAGTGCTGACAGTGACAGCGTTTTCGAAATTCTATAAACAGATATGGATATTACTTACGTTGGGCTATACGCCTCTCAATAAATAAAGAGACTAACGCTAATAGTTAAAAAGCTAACTACTCTATATTAGTTAACCAGCCTACTGTTAGCAAGTCATAGCTGTATTCTCATGTTCTACACTGATAACAATGCTATGCCGAAACAAACGCTCTTCTAACTCAAAAATCATATTTTAGAAACTGCGGAACATCTCAGGGGAAACACCCGCTTCTCTGATCGCTGCTGTAAATACCAGCAGACGTGATCATGGCTCAAAGCCAATCTTATTTGTAAGAACTGTGGCTGCATGGTTTCCAGGACTATGAAAGTAAATTCCTCAGAGAAGCCCTCGCTTAGTTATCGCTCAGCCCATTCAAAATTAGTTAAATGTGAAATAGCCGTTGCATGTTTGGGGTCGGCACTTTCAAAATCCTCTGTGCATGTAATGGAAAATAGTTTTCGTCAGCAAGTTCAGAGATTAAAATCGGCGGCTTTTCCGGAAGAGGTAATCTTTCCTGCATGCAATAAAATCTCGAAGGAACTTGTCTTTCAAGGATTGCCATCCATCAGAGTAGTCTGGTAGGAAGAGGCATGCGGTTATCCCATACGTTCGTCAGTTTTCCCATAGATTAAAGAATGTAGACACCAGATATGGTATTCAAGTGTTGTTCTCAGCCCCGAAAAAACTTGGGAAAATATGTGCCATACTCGATAGGAGAGCAATGACTAAAAAAAGCAAAAAAAAAGCCGGTAGTAGAGTCTGCAAGATAAGTCACCAGATTAAGTTCATGCCATGTGCTGAAGAGGTAGAGCATGACGTTGAATTTTCTTGCGGTAAGAGATATATCGGGCAGACCGGAAATTGTGTAAACATCCGTCTACGTCAGCCTAATACATCGTTAAAAGGTTCCCCGTCATCTGACCTTGCCCTACATTACAGTAATCGCCCCTTGAATAATATCCCTGATTCCCCTGATAAGATATTGTGCGCACCTCTTTTCAAAGGAACCAAAGTTATTTGCAGGCATCGATAAATTAGTAAAACTGACATTCGAGCGAGTTGGTACAGCATTTTGAAAAATTTCCAGCGCACACAGGACAGGGACAAAGAAGAGAAAAGAAAAGAGAAAAAAAAATCGATAAATTAACAAGAGAAATATGTGCGGCCTATTACATCCACGTGAATGGTGACACGTGCGTAAGCACGTCTTCGGTGATCCTTCATGACTGTGAGATTAAATATCTTGATTCTCATGATTAGAAGTGTTTAGAGGGGCGCATGCGTCCTAGCTGGCTGTGTTGGAGAGTATTAATACCTGTGTTTTTTCAATGAACCTTCAGTTGTCAGACTCGTCGCGGCGCTGTTTTTAGTTCTTCTGTGATGCACCAACTCGCTCAGTTTTCGTTTCTTATGCCGTTTGTCAAGTGTGAAACCGGTGTCGTTTCCGAAAATCCACGGACTTGCCAGGAAGTTATACTTTCTGAGAACGGCACACTTCACAAACGACGGTCAGGCGAGCCGGTGCATCGTGACCGACTCAGGGAGTACCAGCCTTCAAAAAAAGCAAAATAGGGCTTCATGAATACCTCTTTGCGGTGCTATGTACCAAAAAGAGAAATGTAGTGGTGTGCGCCATCCATACTGGTGAGACGCTGTGAAACGAAACGAACGCCGAAGCGGCGATCAGGTACAACGTGAGCTCTCTGGGATGATTTTTTTTTTTTAATCCTGCCTCTTTGGCTGGAGACCGGTTGCAAGTGGCGGGCAGGACGCCTTCCATTCTCCTTTACGCCCCTCCACAATTCCCCCCCCCCCCCCCGCCCTCCTGTGAACAAGCCCTTGTTGAAGTAATAGTGAATCATTGGTATGTCACTAAGGCGGAGAGCTAACCTGTAAGTGAACCATCGATTGTGCTATATTAGAGATGAACTTTTTTTTTAAATTAGTGTAAGGCACATCGTTTTCATTATCGTCGGAGTACAAAAATACGTTTTTTAACCGAAACATTTTTTTTTTTCTTTTTTGGCTATCCGGATCATTTGCGGCGGGCGTTCGCTTGCAGCAGTAAGTAGTGCGAGAAGCTAGCAAAATCAACAAGTGTTTTACGGTGTCTAAACGCCTATTAAAAGCGTCCTTTTCCCTTCTTCAAGGATATTGATCTGTTTCGTGCTAATAAAGAGGGAAGTTTTGTTATATTAGCTCCTGGATCATGTCGCGATGAAACCGTTTCGGGCGGTCATGAAAAAAGTAGCCTCGAGGATAGTGGTCTCGTCCGAAGTAAACTATAAGGTGCCGTCCCTGTGCAATAGGCTGACCCTGAAGAATCGAGTGACGTTTGCCGTAAATGCAAGCGTACCAGCTTTGAAGCCATTTTTACCTGCATGACACAATGAGGCTATGCCATTAGTGGGCATCGTCACGTGGCAGCGACATCGGATTAGCGGCTTCCTCCAAAGGCACTTGAAGTTGGTGGTGGAAGATTCATTTAGTTGCATGAACTCGTTGTTCCGTCCTTGTGAGGAAATCTGAACGTCTCGCGTTCTCGTTGATGTAAAGCATTTATACCCCTCTATAGCCAAGAAATATTTGTTTTTACTGACTGATATTTCATTTATGGAAACTCTACGCTTTCGATAACTTGTGTGGCTTTATTTCGGAATATTTTATGATACGGTTTACGTTTTGTCTTGACTATACACCTTTGCATGGTACGATTTTTTGTTATTGTTGTTCACCGTGTATATTTGTATTAGACCACTGCGTTCTCCCTGTACTCTGTGATATCTTTTTTGTCAGCATTGATCTTGATGTGGTGCGTGGTTTAGACGACTAGAAAATGCTGTTTAGCCATGTGAATGACCATTTGGTTGCTCTGGAAGATCGATTTTACCCCAACACAGTGGCAGAAGTATTATATACCTTTGGATGATATGGAACATTTTTTTCTCCTTCCCCCTTGAAATCCCCTTGTCGCCTAATCATAATAGTCAGTGTCTGTGCTGCTGCCTTTCTTGTGCGTGCTTCTTTCGCGCAGCCTTTATAAAATTCGAAATACCAACATGCACATCGACTTCGACACGCAGACTCGGTCCGCTCAGCAATTCGCCGCGCCCGATCAGTGGTGACAATTCGCGCCGTGTATTTTCATAAGCTGTAGTTTCTGCCACTCGCCAAGCGCCAGCTCCAACTCGAGTCTCGCTGCGCGCGTGTCATGCCGGAGTCGTCGGCAATAACACTGGCTGCGAGCGCCCCGCTGGGAATCGGCACATGTCGTCATCTCCGTTCCAGACGCGTCTTTTGTAACCGCGGGCGGACTCGTCGAACCGATGATTCCCCCGGACGTCCCGTAGGTAAATGGAGGAAAAATCGAAAAGTAGCGACTGAAAAATGCACAAGGGAGGCGCAGTCCGCATTTCCACCCGCGTAAATGGGATGCAGCTATTCAGTCCCTGCAATCGTCGCCGACCGAGTCGATCACTCCGCAACACGGCGAATAGAGAAAACCCCATTGTGACCACGCTGACCGACCTCGAGCGGAATGTTATTTCGGCCCGAATGTTATGCGACTTCGATCGGACACAACCGTCGGCGACGTGATGGGTGGCACAAAAGAAACTCGCGCACTATTGCGGCCTTGAAAATGCAACGGGACAGAGCTTGTTGTTGCGTCCGTTCCAAGGTCGAAATCTCTTACAAAACGCCGTCCTTTTCGCGGCCACTAAAAAAAAAAAGAAACAGAGAGAAAGCAGAAAGAAATAATCCTCAGACAGCGAGGCTGCAGCAAACGAGATCACGCAAGAAAATAGGTTTTCGTCATGCAAATCCGGTCGTACTGCAGCTGGTGCGGGGAATGAAGCGGAGAGAGAGAGAGAGCCCCGTGCAAGGGACGCCTCCGCCGCTGATTTCTTTTTGATTCGATTCCGCCGCACCAGTGGGCGCACGCTTGCCCCATCTGAAACGCTAATGCCGCCAATGTGCCGCGGCGCTGCAGATGAGAAATCTCGCGATGGGGCGAAGCGCGCCTCCACACACGCCCCTCGTTCGCTGCGAAGAAGCGGCTCGCCGCGTTAGGCGTAATCTGGGACTCCTTCCGCGCGCCGCCCGCGACGCTAGATGGCCGCGCAGCGCCGCACTTCATAATGCACGAAGTGGTGCGACTCGAGCTCCTTTTGTCCTCGAGGTGGCTCATTTTCAGAAACGGACTTCCTTGCGCGCGACGTTATGCAGAGACCAGACTTTAGAATCTTGAGAGAGGGCCTGAGCGAGCAATGACGACCGTCTCAGCCTCGTCAGTGTACTGAGCAGTTTCTCTCCGAAGCCTCGCCTTCACTGACGGTGTTGTTTTTTTTGTGTCGCTCAGCGTCTTAAGCCAAGAGTCCAATTCCAGATTTCTTCATGATACGCGCGTTGACAACGCACCCGTCACGACAACTCAACGACGTATCTTCGTAATTATGAGAGAAGCACGTGATCGGACCGAAAAGGCAAAGAAAATGGCGCGGCGCACAACCCAATTCCCATCGCGAAGAACACGCCGCTGTCGACAAAGCCGGCGCCAATCGCCCGCAGACACATTCGTGGGCGGGCGCGGTATAGAAAAGCGAGGGCCAGCAAAGTAGCAGCGTACATGCCACCGCTAGCCAGGATTAATGCACACCCCAAGCCTGGTTTCCCCAACGCAGCGCGAAAGAGGCAATTCTGCCGGGCGGCCGCGAAGCCCCGGGTCTCAAGTCCTTAACGTGTCCGAAATCTCAGTCATTGGGGATCCCGCAAGGATCAACGCTCCATTCAGGCAGGCTTATTCCTTGTGTTTTCTTTCTGCCTAGCTTTCTAAAGGATGGCCTGGCAACCACGCCTCTTTAACCTTTCGCTCTTTTGTCACTTTCAACGTGGTATGTCTCTCCTCTCTAATGTCTTCATTTGTTCGGTTTTGTTCCGTCGTCAGTACTTCCGCGTTTTCCCGCTTTTAGGGTCGCGTCTTTGCAGAGGCAAAGACCACAGCTCAGGAAGCAGAAAACAAATTACATGTAAACTGTTTGATATTCAGGGTGCTTTTTGTTCTTTAGCTACACTAAATTTTCATACTAAGACGGCTCTCGTTACCAAGTTTTTTTTTTTTTTTTTTTGCAGTTAGCTTGCAGTGCGTGGGGCCCACTTGAAACACGGGTGCTCGTACGCTGGGGAGGCTAATAAACAAATATATTTTTATTATTGACTTTGCAGCGCATGTTTCAATAAAGAAATTCAAGGGCAGCTCCGTATGCACCAACTGCACGGTGAAATGGAAGGAAGATTCCATAAGCCAAATTATTTCACCCCCCCTCGTCTTCCAACCGAAACCGGTCGGCGACGGTGATGTCTCCGCCTTATTAGGATCGGGTGAGCGTGGTCGGGCCGGAGAAGGGACGAGGAAGGTGGGAGACGGGGTTACGAGTAAGGAAACGAAGAAAACTTTATACAGGCTATTTACATGATTACAGGAGAGCAACTGAGAGGGACTCTCAGTGGATGAGGACTGCTTCGCTAGCGGGAGAGCACACACTGGAGTCCTCAAAACAACACCCCGTTAAATAGCGCACAGATTCCCCAGATCCCTGTCTGGGGAAATAGTTCGAAGAATGACGTCCAATAGCATGAGCAGACGTGGACTCCGGAGGTACCACCCACGGCTGGGGCGGCGTCGGGCTGTGGGGTCTCTCGCAGCCCGGTTGATGGGAGAGGGTAGAGGCTCAGTAATCAAACACTGCTGTCTTTCACTAAGCACACCACCGCTCTGTTCGTTGACCCGAGGGTCGACTCGGCCACGGAACGCCGCCATCGTCGCCGCATCTTCGGCCTTCGGCGGTCTTTGACTTTCGCCGCTGCGACCATGGTCCCACGGTCACGGAAGGTCGCTGCCTTAATCCACTTAGGCAGGAGGGGAGGCATCACAGGTCCTACAGCACCCCTCTTTGAGCTTCGCCGCTACCGCCATGTTCCCACGGTCCTCGAAGTTCGCTGCCTTAATCCACAAGGCAGGGGGGGGGGGGGGGGGGGGGGCATCCCAAACCCAACAGCACCCCCGCCACCAGACAATGCTTCCGGAAGATGAGCCGCTCCTACGCAGCTCGGCTGACAGGACGTGCAAGAGGGGGCTCTCGTTTTCTCCAGGCCTCTCTTCATCGGCTGTCGATGTCCGGCTCTCGGAATTTCTCTGGAAGGCGAGTCAAACGGAACCACAAACGCCAAGCCACACACAGCAAAAGCAAGTGCCGTCTGTTGCCCACTCGCCCCGCCAGACCAAAACAAAAGAAAACTGATTAATCAGACTTCCCTCTAAGTAAAATCTTAAATGAAACAAAATTTTCCTGAACGAACACGAAGTGCGTAGCCAGTGCACGGTTCAAGTGTTCGGACCTCTTCAAAGTGTTGTCATAATGCATGACACTTCAAGAAACAGAGGGAACATTAGAATGGGTTTAGAATCGGTCGGACAAATTGAAACGATTCTCGATGTCACCCGGGCAGGGAGGAATCAACCGAGAGGGAAGACAGAGGCTTTAATTTTGCCCCAAGCTACTTGCTATTCTTAAGTACGACAATTTCCCATGTCTTCTTCCTTTCGTTCTGCATGGCAGCAGACACGACATAAATGCGCGAAACTTGCACAACAAACTTGCAGAAGTGGCATACTGCACAACTTCATACGGCTACACAAAGTAGTACCTCTAAGAGCTCACACGAGCTACGCTAAAATGTCCAAGAGCGGCTTCGCTCGCGCCTCTGCGTCAGCGGACACTAGCGTGTAACAAATGCTGCAGATAACCCTACTGCAAAGCTAAATTCGGCTGAAAAGGTAGCCTCTCTGGGAGCTCATGCCAGCTACCTAAGCTACAATGGTTAAGGATGGCCTCGTTCGTGCTTCTATGTCAGCGGACACTAGCACACAACAAATACGGTGGGTAAACTTTACGTGCCAGACCCACAAAACAAACCTAACCAGGTTAAATCTCGAAGTAATCTCCTAGCGCCCACGCGAGGGACTGCGCCACATTCGTCCATGAATTACTTCGCTGTACCTTCGTGCCTCAGCGGGCACTCTCACATTTCGCAGCGCAGCTAAACTTATATACAAATGCCTGCTGCACGGCAATTCGCATCAAACCTCAATTGAGTGATGCCGTCAAATAACAAAACATAGATAATAGCGCGGGTGAGATTACAGCTTACAAAGGAAATCGTTCGCGCTACACTGAACTGCGCTACACAAAGGTTACGTAAAATACAAGCGTCGTCAAAGTTACATTACAATGAAAGTAACAAAAAATGCAAAATTCACTCAGGTACAAAAGCTCAAAAGTTGGTTTGCTTTCATTTTTCTTTTTACAGTTGACTAAATGAAAAAGCAAACAGTAAATACATGGAGCACTTAGCCCCCGGGAATGCGCCTAGACACGGTCATCTGATTCAAGGAATCCACTGGTCCCTATTCTTCAGACGCGCCCTGCGGGGTCGCGGTCGGACGGCAGGGCTACCAGTTAAGGTTTCCAAAAACATGTGGGGCTGATTAGTTCCGCCTGTGCTAGAGCGGCGCTTCCCTTTCTCTTGGTTCCCTGCATGCTCCGTCCCCCTCCGACCCGCGGGTCCTCTGTGGCGCTCTTTTGTGCGGCGTCCGTGCACCCTTCTCCCTAGCACGCCGCCCGCGTCACATGCCTTGTAATCCCCTCTGCGGTCTCTCGATGGAGCAGGTGGTTTACATCTAGAGGGCGCATTATCAGTCGCGTGGGTTTTTCTGCAACGCTTGCGAACTTTTGCGCGCCGCGGTGGCAATTTCGAGGAATTACGCGGAGTCCTCCAATGCAGAAGCTTGACTCGCGCTTTTTGCCTTCTCGCAGACGGATTAGCTGCCTTCACGCGTAGCCGTCTTCCGGAAACCTCGCCTGTTGACTTTCGCTGCCTGTCAACAGTTCTCGCGTGGCCAACAGGTGCTAAGCTGCCGGCCCTCGCCTTAGTCGAGCCATCAATTTTCAGAGGCTGATCGGTTTCGCCATCTTTCTCTCGCAGCAAAGCCACTTGTGCCTCTCTCACAGTGCCAGGCGACGGCTCACCTGCACAATCGCTCGCTCCCGTGACCTCTGCTGAACACGATGGCTCACTATCCTGCGGTCTATATTTTGGCGCTGTGTTCTCACCTTTCCGGGTTGCATGGGCGATCACTGCGGCATCGCGCATTTTGGCCAACGCGTCGCTCTGGCTTGGAGCGCCAGAGTCGCTGTCAGGTGACTCACAGTCACGCTCTGTGCCGCAGGTTATCGTCTCAATTTCCTGCCTCCTACTGTTCGCCGGCTGCACCAGCGGAGGTCCCTCTCTAGTTTCGTCATTGAGCGGACTCAAAACCTCACTGCCGACTTTCTGGCACGGAGCCTCTACCTTTAAATCGAAAGATTCTGCCGGAGTTTCTGCTGAACTGGCAGTTCTTTCTACACTTGCAGCTGCCCTGTCACTGCTCTTCTGAGCAACTATTTTGTGCGCAGCTGACCAAGCGGGGTTCGTTGGCTGGTCGCTGACGCACTGATGGGAGCGCTGCCCGCTGCCATCACTACAATCTGAGTCGGCCTCTAAACGAATGCCGAAGAAGCGAAAGAGGGCACTTTTTGCTTTACCGTAGTCGTCGGCATCCTCATCGGACAGCCGCGCTAATACGGCGCCGACGTCACCAGGGAGAACGGCCACCAACATCATCGACCATTCGCCCTGATCGAGCTCCTCTTCCGTACAGATCCGCTCAAAATTCTCGAGAAAAGCTCTGAAGCTCTCGCCTCTGCGGTAACTCCTCAGACGATCTCGGGCCCTTCGCCATCTGAGAAATTGAGTCTTACGCACTAACTCCTGCTGCTCTCGTTTACGCAGTTCGTCGAGCTCAGCGCGTCTCTTACGACACTGCTCCTGCCACTCTCTTTCTTGCTTCTCTCGGAGCCTTCGTCTTTCCTGCTGCTGAAGCAGTTCTCTCTGCTCTTTCTCCTCGCGGAGTTTTCGCTTCTCCTGCGCCTCTCGCTTCTCTCTCTCCTGGAGAAGCCTCCGCGTTTCTTGCTCCGCTTTTCGTTCAACAATCGTCTCCCACGTCTCGTCTGCCTCCTCGACTGTCACCTCCTCCGCCCGCATCACATCCAAAATCGCCTCTCTCGTTTTAGTGGGGTCTACTGATATGCCCAGTTCTTCCAAAATTTCAAGGAGGTCCTCTACCTGGAACTTCTCCATCGCGGAACGCACCTCGTGCCGCTAATCCCCGCTAAAACACAAAAGCCTCAGCTTGAAGCGAATAAAACACAAAACTGCCAAATTTTCATTCCCCAGAAATCCAAAATCCCACTACTAACATCTGCCTGTGCTAGTGCGGTCTGGCGAAACTAATGGCAAACATCGGGCACTCACCCTGCCGAGATACAGCTGACGCCGTCAGTCCCGTAGCTGCCGGGGTCCGTTGGAGCCGGTGACCTGACGCGTCCATCTCTCGGTCTTCGGAAGCGTAGCTGATGCAGTCAATCACGTAGCTGCCGGGGTCCGTTGGAGCCGGTGAGTTGACTTGGGCATCTCGAGCAATTCTTCGGACGTAGCTTCCATCCCACCGCTGGCAACCAGTTATTAGGATCGGGTGAGCGTGGTCGGGCCGGAGAAGGGACGAGGAAGGTGGGAGACGGGGTTACGAGTAAGGAAACGAAGAAAACTTTATACAGGCTATTTACATGATTACAGGAGAGCAACTGAGAGGGACTCTCAGTGGATGAGGACTGCTTCGCTAGCGGGAGAGCACACACTGGAGTCCTCAAAACAACACCCCGTTAAATAGCGCACAGATTCCCCAGATCCCTGTCTGGGGAAATAGTTCGAAGAATGACGTCCAATAGCATGAGCAGACGTGGACTCCGGAGGTACCACCCACGGCTGGGGCGGCGTCGGGCTGTGGGGTCTCTCGCAGCCCGGTTGATGGGAGAGGGTAGAGGCTCAGTAATCAAACACTGCTGTCTTTCACTAAGCACACCACCGCTCTGTTCGTTGACCCGAGGGTCGACTCGGCCACGGAACGCCGCCATCGTCGCCGCATCTTCGGCCTTCGGCGGTCTTTGACTTTCGCCGCTGCGACCATGGTCCCACGGTCACGGAAGGTCGCTGCCTTAATCCACTTAGGCAGGAGGGGAGGCATCACAGGTCCTACAGCACCCCTCTTTGAGCTTCGCCGCTACCGCCATGTTCCCACGGTCCTCGAAGTTCGCTGCCTTAATCCACAAGGCAGGGGGGGGGGGGGGGGGGGGGGGGGGGGGCATCCCAAACCCAACAGCCTTCACATGGTTACGCAGCATGCCGACACCCGTGATGCCGCCTAGATAAAGAAGAACAGTGGTCCAGTGACGAAAACAGAGTGGTCGGGGGAAATCAAGCCGCGTCTAGGGAACGACGTAGCGGGCCAGTATTAGTCATGGTGTGGGCTGTGCTGTTTCTGCATGCATGCTGTCGTATTCAGTGCTTCTTTGTTTTTTTAATGCGGAAACCGTCGTCCGCCACAACTGTGCTTATTACCATCAATAAATGATTGTCCATTGCATCTTTGGGACGATCTGTTTGGAAATTTAGCATTAGCATGCGACGAAGCGCTTCCACCGGTTGTATCGCTCATTGTTCAGAACTGCGGATACTATTTTGTATTATGATTATATAGGTCGACGGTTTGTATTGCGAATAGAACGCTGCGAGTGGCGTGGCTGGCGCGGAGAACCTGTCTCGTGCGACACAATTCACAGTATCAGACGGAGCGGAGCGTGGTGCGACTGCCTCACCAATCGGGGGATCGAGGGACGCAGCGCGTGGGTGGCGCGTGGGGGCGTTTCAGAGCAGCCTCCGCAGCCTCATGCAGCGCCATGTTTCTAATTGCGTAATCGGTGGTCGGACGGTGGCGCACTACGGCGCGTACCATTCTGGCGTCATCTGAGCGAGCGGCGCGCCCGCGCGGCACGCACGTGTTTTTGTTTATGTTTGGCGACCGGTTACGGCGAGGGACGCCGCTCAACCCATCTACACGCCGGCGCCCGCCGGCTTCGGCTGGCGTTGACCGCCTAAATGACAGGTGTTCGAAAGCAAGTTTATGGACGAATTACCGAGCTGCTAATTGCGTTACGTACATTCCCCGTCAACTTACCTTCATTGATTGTAGTTCTCGCAGCTTCGAAACCAACGATATTTTTCAACCATGCGACTATATGCAACAGCGTACGACGTGTTTGCCCCCTCGCCCTGCTAGATATTCGCGCCGCGTGTTGCGTTCTGATATGCGAAACCCGTGAGTATATTCTTTTTGTGTGTGTGTGAGAAACACGTGCATAAAATTCGTCGCTGCGAATTGATACTTGGTAAGGTTAATTCATAACTGATACGTGGTAATTGATACATGGTTGAATTGGTAATGTTAAGCAGTCAGAAGTTTGTTTTCAATCTGCAGGGCTGCCGGGTACTGCTCTCTGACCTTTTGTGCGCTTGCGTTCTACGCGTCCTTCGCAATGTGGATATCTGCAAAAACGGCATGCTCAGCAGTAATGACGAAAACGCTTTTCGATGTTAATAGCCGAATTAGTGCTTCCTGTGAAACAGGGCTGATCATTACCGTGTTGGTCCTGAAAAATGCTTCCACCTACCTTCTAACGACGCATCTGGTTAGTTGTACAACCTTTGATGTAAGCGTCTTTTTTGAGCAGGGGTTTACCTTCTGTATCGTTAAGAAATGCGGCAGGACGTTGTTAATTTAATCAGTTATGTGCCATGTCGCTGCGTTGCGTTTAAAAAATTAGACATGCAGGACTGATTCTTAACTTCGGATTTTGCTGTGAGGAGATCCGAAAGTAGTACTTAGTGAACACAGATGATTGAACGAGTTGGTGTGACAACTTTATAGCAGCCCGGAAGACGCAGGTTGCACGTAAAAGGAGGGCGAATACTTACTGCAGCAGTTTAGTGAGAACAGCTGCTTGATGTTACAGAAAATAAGGACTGTGAAAGATACAGAGCTTTCCGATTACACTTGTGTGCGCTTGTGTCCAGAAACATGAGCTTGCTTATTTTATTGCAAGAGACGCAGTGCTCATGTAGTACATTTTCTCAGCGAATCTGCGTTAGAGCGCCATATATCTCTATTTAGAACCAAGAAAATACTTTGTACTTCCACTCCTGTTTGTCTTGTTGGGAATATTGTGCGAATGTCATGCGTATGTGCAGTTCTTGGTCGGTTTTTGGTGGCTCATGTTCCCTTTTTTTTTTCCTTTTTGTTTGTAAGATGAAGGCGTTAAATTCTGCGAGTCGTGGTTCGAATAAACTGCCAGCTTTAAGTCAGCGCCGTGTTGCATCCTATGTTGTCCCTCTTTTGTTCGTGTCCCGCTGCAACCTTTCGCCACAAAGAATGTTTTCACTTGGGGGCCTTCGGAATAATTCGACTGATGGGGGGGGGGGGGGGGGGAGCAACTGCTTGACATTATTTGTTGTTCAGCCGCTTCGTTTTGTTCGAAGAGTAGGAAAAAAATCTGCGCCGGAGGAAATTTTTATCAATAGCGACAGTAGCTGGCGTCTGGGCGAACCAGCAGCTACGTTCTTGCTCCGCATCTCGCGGGAAAACGGGCACGGCTGCATTTTTTTATTATTATTGTGAGCCACGAGAAGTATCCCTGAAAGTAAGGGCCTGCTTTATTTCCAACGTCAAGATGAAATAAATGGTTGTTAATTATGAGACGCGATAACCATCCGCGGAAGTAATCGTTTGAAAGTTCGGCTCACGTTCGAGCCGGAAGGGAGGCGCCGTTCACCTCTGTGACGTTGGTCGCGAGGAGAGGAGGAAACTTTCAGGCATTGTCTATATACACGGCACTGGATGCGGACGTCATCGCCGGCGCTATCACCCTGTGTTCTCTTCACTTCTTTCGGGGGCAGCTTTTAGTCTTGGCGTTCGCTGTCAGCCTTCTTAACACAAAAAACGGCCCAGCATTTCCTCTATTCTCCCTCCCCTACCGGGGCACTCCACAAGGCGCCGTTCCCTCACCCCTCCTATTTAATGCAATCCTAGCCTCTCTGGCCAAACAACTATACCAACATATCTGAGCTCCACACGGCAGTATACGCCGACGACATCGCCTCATGGACGATTAGAGGCTCCATGGGAGAGGCGCAAGAAACTTTACAATTGGCATTTGATATCATCACCTCGAGCTCGACCAATATGGGCCTTAAGCGCCCCCCGCTAAAATCGGAACTGTTCAAGATCAGACCACTTTCCCGGGATCCAAGAATACACCTCTGAATGTACGATGACCATACACTGTTATAAAGAAAACACCCAAAAGGGAGTCAATGGCTTGTCCTCTAACGCACACCCAAAAGGAGGTTTTTTTTACTCCATATGTATGGCGTTTTTTATTTACTCCCTTATATAAGGGAGTTATTTTGGAGTATAAGGGAGTAAATTTTTCACTACCCACAGAAATGGAGCCCAAAAATGGCGTCATGTTTATTTATCCTCATTCAGCCTCATTCTTTCAGCAGTGACAGCGGCGGAAACGGGCAGTAGCTCTGCGGGCTCTGCGAAACTGCGCTGCCCTAATGTAACTCCGCGTCACGCATTCTATTCGCCGCCTGCAAGCCCAGCGGCGGCGTAGGCGGCAGGAGTCGTTTGCTTGTCCTCTCCTTTCGCTGTACGAGCTCGTTTTGTTGGCCGTGTTTGTAGATAAAGGGATGTAACATTATAATCAATAGTTCAAAACTGAGAAGGAGTCCCTGGGTAGTCTTCACGGTCATGCACCATGCTATATTTGACTAAAAACCAGAGCAGAAAAGTTGAAAACACCCCTGATGGTAGCTTGGAATGGCAGTGTTTGCTTTCATATTCACTTCATTAAGGCTTGGCTTTTCAATATGACTGAGGAAAAATGTAGCCTCATGAGCTCAATCAAGATCTCAGCGTTGACACTATGTTCTACCACAGTTTCATGTTCATGCAACACAATCTGCTGCAACACATTGCGAGAACCACACTGAAAAAAGCCTGTGAGAATTAGGCCTAAGCGGGGGCTGAACGGGGTGACGACACTAACAAAGGAAAGTCAGGTATGGTTAGAGCACTGGAGGCTTCACAGGAGCAATTCAATTTTGTAGCGTAATGTAGCGGAAAACGGCGACAAGCAGATATCTTGTACCGCGGCAGGCGCCCGTGAAGGAGCAGAAGTGAGCAGAGACCCGGCGACGATGGTAACCAAGTGGTCTTCACTCACCGCCATTATCAGACGACTGACCAGAAGCAGACGAGACGCTAGGTGGCGGGGCGGATTGCACAAAATGGTGTTTTTTACTCCATTTCGGCACTGGTGGAGTATTTGGCACAATTAACTCCCTTTCTAGACTGGAGTAAATGCTGGTAAATCCTCATTTTTACTCCATTATTCACTCATGGGAGTAAAATGGAGGACAGTCCACCTTTTTACTCCCCACTCATGGAGCAAATGTTTTCACAAATGGAGTAAAAAGGGTGGCCAAAACCATTTTTACTCCCTTTTGGGTATATTTTTGTTTACAGTGTACGTGGGGCAAAACACGACATCGTGGTGTTTCGCGGGGCCTAAAGTCGCATTTCGGTGGAGACGAAATACTATAGGCCCATGTGTGTGCGATTTCAGTGCATGTTAAAAAACCCCAGGTGGTCGAAATCATCCGGAGCCCTCCACTACGGCGTCCCTATAGCCTGAGTCACTTTGGCACGTTAAACCCCAATAAACCAAATTATCCCTTGCGCGCGAAACGAAACAAGACAAAGCTGATGTCCTTATTGGAAAGGTGACCACCTCAGCGCTCCGGCTATCACAATCGGTTCGCACCAATCGCTTACTCCCAATGGGCACCTACAGGGAGTTTTAGAATAGGGGGCCCCAACGCTTGGGGGCCCCAAGGAAATAGCGGGCCCCAGCGCTACGTACGAGTGCACCGGTGAGTTTTAGAATAGGGGTCTCCCCTACGCAGCGGAGCCAGGCTTGCGTTTATCGACTGCAGCGCCACTACGGCAAAACAAAAAGATACTCTTAAAAAAGATTTTAAAATATGCGTTCATTTCTTCGTCAGAAACTGTTATTATTGCAGAAATACGATTTAAGAGTAAAAATTATAAGTGTGTGTTTTTACTGAGTCGAGAAACTCCATTCGAACGTCCCACCAAGTCATCTCTACGGCAACCAAACGATGCGTACTCGCTTAGCCTAGCAGCTTTGTAAACACAGAAGCAATCTGAAAATATAGGGCATTTTATCGCTAAAGTTTTGTGGTGAGGGAATCATCAGACAAAGCGATAGCTTCGTGTGCCTTCTGTTTGCCGTTAACTTAATACACAGAGTAGCGGCGACAACGAATCGGTGGTGAAGCGGAAGGCCCCGCTTCGACGGGTGCCGCCATGTTGCCTGTACGTAGAGCGGCGTTGGGGCTCACGCCTGTTTGAATCTCGCGCGCTCTCTGACGTCAAACGACGTATACTCGCTAAGCCTAGCAGCAATGTAAACACAGAAGCAATCTGAAAATCTGGGGTGTTTTACTGCTAAAACTTTGTGGTGAGGGCATCATCAGACAAAGCGATAGCTTCGTGCGCTTTTCGTTTGCCGTGAACGTGGGGCACAGCGCAGCGACAACAACGAATCGGTGGTGTAGTGAGAGGCTCCGCTTCGACGGGCGCCGCCATGTTGCCTGAACGTAGAGCAGCGTAGGGGCGCACGCTATTTTGGCGAAATAGCGTTCGCCGCTAACGTTAACCCAAGACGCAGGGCGGGGCTTGCATTCTGCGCATGCGCACTTCGACGCCCCAAACTTCTTGGGGCCCCCTATTCTAAAACTCCCTACTATCTCAGAACTACTCGAAGTCCAACGAAGCCACCAGATACTTCCACTAACCCGCACAGAAACCCGCCAACACCTCCCACGGCATCTCCACTTGGCCCCACCACCTGCTCACCTACCCGGGTTACCCCCAACATTCAAATCATCCTATCTGACATCCAAGGCCAACTACGCATCAGACCTCTATCCAGAAATATGAACCCCGAGCTACATAAAGGCCGGAATACATGGAGCGTTTTTTACGGCTGCAAGTCAGAGAGTTTCGCCCGACGGCACGCACTCGACGCCCGGCGTCGAGAAAAATACCCACCGCCGCCGATCTGGTTCCACCAGATTGACGCGCGGCGTCCGGTGAGACCGGAAGCGGCGGCTGAAGCAAGCCATTAGCAGCGCACAAAGCCCGTTCTTCCGGTTTGGCTGCCTTTGCCTGCCGTCAACACCGTGGCCGCCATGGCCGACGAGCTACGCAGTGATTTTGGCACGGAAATATTATCGTGAAAACAAGCGCTACATCAGACATGAAATGTCGCTTTTTTTTTCTGTTTTTGAGAGCGAACACGGCCGAATTTTGGATCTAAATGCCTGCATTTTCTTCCTGAGGCGAATGTGTCGAAGAAAACCGCTGTCGGTGGTGTCCGCGGCTGAGCGGGCGTCCAAAGGTACGCGACGCCATGCATTCGAGCACGCAAATTCTTATATAGCGTGCTAAAGCAACTACATTGGCGTCGAAGTGAACGCATTCGTGATTTTAACGGAAGAGTCAGCGTCGCTGCTCTCACTGACCTAATTGCTTAGTCGTATTTGCCACTTGTTGATCACAATTGCTTTCGCGTTGAGGGATACGCGGCAGCGCGTCGCCACTTCTTCGCTCCGTGTATCTTCAGCCGGGCGTCGCGCCTCCACGACGTTTTCTGCCGCGCGAATTTCGTCGGAAAAGACGTCGCATGTAACCCGAACGTAAGGGCAGACGCCAGGCCCGAGATGAATATTACACCAAGCTCTACAGAGGCAGACCCGACATCCTCTACGTGAGCACAGCTCAACACACCCTAGCAGGCTACTATTTCGCTGTCGCCGCCTACGAGGACGGCACCATCGGAGCCGCAGCCATCCTCCAAGCCAACAACCCTACGGAGGCTGAGGGCGCGGCCATAGCCTTGGTGCTCATACACGCTACACAAGATACTAACATCAAGGAAATCTGCACCGACTCCCAAGCCGCGTACCGTCACTATCAGCAAAGTACTATCACACCAACCGCCTGATGTATTCTCGCATCACGGCACACGCTTGCACAAGAGATAACACTCACGTGGGTTCCTGGGCATGCTTCGATCACCGGTAATCATCGCGTTCATGCGCTGGCTCGAGAACTATCCCTCTGAGCGCTCCGCTCCCCCCCCCCCCCCCCCCCCCCCCCCCGGAAGATCGGACACCCAAACCCACGCAAAAAGCCTCGCGGGCTCTACTCACATACCACCAAATCACCACTCATTACATAAACAGCCGCTTCGCCCTCCCACCACCTCACCGTACGGTAGATTCAAAATACAGTGCGTGCTGTTTTTTCTTGGTGCTCTTCTGTCGTTGTGCTGTTATTTCGCTGTGCTGTTTTGACGCGTACTGTTTTTCCCTGAGCTGTTTTGACGCGTACTGTTTTTCCCTGAGCTGTTTTGTCACCATGCTGTTTTCCCCTAAGCTGTTTTGTTGTTGTGCTGTTTTTTGCGCTGTTTTGACGCATGTTGTTTTGTCGTGTGCTGTTCTTTCGTGTCCCCATGGTCTGCGGGCAACTGCATACAAACTGCTACATCTCATCATGCCTCCTTCGCAGCTACTACCCTATCTTGATCCTCCCACTCTGCTCAACATGTGGGCGGTCAAGGCCACCCTCATACACTACCTGTGGGAATGCCCCCAACCTATGGCAGTTCCTCCCATACCTAACCCATCCTCCTCCTCTAGGCAGGCCGCTCTGCGAGTTGCTCAACCAGCTGGTCAAACATGGCTAGTGGACAGACTTCTCCACCAGGCTCAAGCCCGTGGGCTCTAGGCCAAATAGGAGCCCACAGTTGAGGACCTTTTTGTTCGTTTGTTAAAATAAAGTTGTTGCCAACCGCTCCCGTACACGAAACTTGGCTTCCCTCCCGCGGTCACAGCAAAGCGCTGTGTCATGCTGGCAATAAACGCTGTCATCAACAGCGTCTTTCTCGGAATGCGCAGGCTCGTACAAATTTATTCGGCGCGGTTGAAAGCTGACATGTGCGTATAGCAGAAGCGGCAGAACTCTATCTGGCCGCTGCAAGGAGCATGTCTGATTGGCATCGCGGGTTAAGGGCGTCCTTTCATTTTAAGAAAACATCGCGACGAGAATAACGCACCTCGCCATCACGGGAGCAAGAATGTGGAAAAGTATACTGAATTTGATACCCTCACAAACACAGAACACGAACAAATTTTGGAATGCTACTTCTTCACGCATACACTCGGCTGTTTTATTAGGTTAAACAAAAAAATGACAGTCGATTTGCGTAGTAATGCCAAATGCGAATTAATGTGCGCTAGCAGTTCGGTTTTCACTTCGGTTCCGGTGTTTAGATACAGTGTTCGCTGATGGCAGTTGTGCGGATAGCGATAATGGGTTAATTACCATATATGCGGAATTGGTCATTCTCTCCATTCATAGATTCCTTGGAGTCTCCCTACCAACCTGGCGCAGTGGAGGAGTGGTCAAGCGATGCGCCAATGCCCTTCTAAGGCGGGTGCTGACATTGGGGGGGACTTGGGTTGCTTGGATTGGTTTGCTATCCAGGTTGCTCTTCCCGAGCTGCCTCTCGTGATTAATTGAGCTGCCAGCTGAAATGGTGGCCATATGTTCAGGTCCGTTCGTCCGTCCGTTCGCGTGTATGCGCGTGCGTGCGTGTGTGCGCGTGTGTGTCTGCACCAGATAAAGTCACCAGGAATTAAACATAACAGGATTTAATTCACGACGTTTCGGCTGGAGGGCCAGCCTTTTTAGAGTGTACTACACACAATCCTGTTATGCATACAAGGAAAGGGGAATGAGGGGCTCGTTATAAATATGAGAGAAGCCAACAGCCACAGAAACCAAGGGGCACAGGGGATTTTTAATTTATTTATTTATTTTGTGGTGTTGATCAATTTATAGTACTGAATATGTTATCGCTTAAAGCTAATTGATTAGAAAAGCAGAAGAAAAAACAACCACATGCCGCCGGTGGGATCCGAACCCACGACCTCCGAATTACGCGTCCGGTGCTCTACCACTGAGCTACGGCGACGGCTGTCAAACCTTCTGCTTTCCGGGGTATTTATGTTTACAAAATAACCTAACATTGGGAGTGTTCACCAGCGCCACCCACGTTCTTAAGCGGCGGACGTAGCACGTCCTGAGTTACCGCTGACGTGACGTAGAACGTCATCGAACGACGAGGGTGGAAGCTGTGTGAGAACCCTCTTATGCTTCCTAAGGCATCAAGGCTGCCAGAACCGAGGCCCTCGTTAAGCAATTAAACATACAAGGAAAGGGGAATGAGGGGCTCGTTATAAATATGAGAGAAACCAACAGCCACAGAAACCAAGGGGCACAGGGGATTTTTAATTAATTTATTTATTTTGTGGTGTTGATCAATTTATAGTACTGAATATGTTATCGCTTAAAGCTAATTGATTAGAAAAGCAGAAGAAAAAACAACCACCTTAGGAAGCATAAGAGGGTTCTCACACAGCTTCCACCCTCGTCGTTCGATGACGTTCTACGTCACATCAGCGGTAACTCAGGACGTGCTACGTCCGCCGCTTAAGAACGTGGGTGGCGCTGGTGAACACTCCCAATGTTAGGTTATTTTGTAAACATAAATACCCCAGAAAGCAGAAGGTTTGACAGCCGTCGCCGTAGCTCAGCGGTAGAGCACCGGACGCGTAATTCGGAGGTCGTGGGTTCGGATCCCACCGGCGGCATGTGGTTGTTTTTTCTTCTGCTTTTCTAATCAATTAGCTTTAAGCGATAACATATTCAGTACTATAAATTGATCAACACCACAAAATAAATAAATTAATTAAAAATCCCCTGTGCCCCTTGGTTTCTGTGGCTGTTGGCTTCTCTCCAATCCTGTTATGTTTGTCAATTTACAGTGACGCTATCTGATATTGATTAATCAGCAGCCAAATAATAATTTTTAATATATATATATATATATATATATATATATATATATATATATATATATATATATATATATATATATATATATATACCGGACGGTATATATACCGTCCTGAGTTACCGTCTGCGGTAACTCAGGACGTTCTACGTCCGCCGCTTATGAACGTGGGTGGCGCTGATGAACACTCGCAAGGTTAGGTTACTTTTTGTAAACATAAATACCCCCGAAAGCAGAAGATTTGACAGCCGTCGCCGTAGCTCAGAGGTAGAGCACCGGACGCGTAATTCGGAGGTCGTGGGTTCGGATCCCACCGGCGGCATGTGGTTGTTTTTTCTTCTGCTTTTCTAATCAATTTGCTTTAAGTGATAACATATTCAGTAATATTCTAAATTGAACAACACCACAAAATAAATAAATAAATTTAAAAAAATACCCTGTGCCCCTTGGTTTCTGTGGCTGTTGGCTTCTGTCATATTTATAACGAGCCCCTCATTCCTCTTCCCTTGTTTGCTTAATTGCTTAGCGAGGGTCTCGGTTCTGGCAGCCTTGACGCCATAGGAGACATAAGAGGGTTCTCACGCAGCTTCCACCCTCTCCGTTCGATGACGTTCTACGTCACACTCTGCGGTAACTCAGGACGTTCTTCGTCCGCCGCTTATGAACGTGGGTGGCGCTGATGAACACTCTCAAGGTTAGGTTACTTGTAAACATAAATACCCCCGAAAGCAGAAGATTTGACAGCCGTCGCCGTAGCTCAGAGGTAGAGCACCGGACGCGTAATTGGGAGGTCGTGGGTTCGGATCCCACCGGCGGCATGTGGTTGTTTTTTCTTCTGCTTTTCTAATCAATTTGCTTTAAGTGATAACATATTCAGTAATATTCTAAATTGAACAACACCACAAAATAAATAAATTAATTTAAAAAAAAATCCCCTGTGCCCCTTGGTTTCTGTGGCTGTTGGCTTCTGTCATATTTATAACGAGCCCCTCATTCCTCTTCCCTTGTTTGCTTAATTGCTTAGCGAGGGTCTCGGTTCTGGCAGCCTTGACGCCATAGGAGACATAAGAGGGTTCTCACGCAGCTTCCACCCTCTCCGTTCGATGACGTTCTACGTCACACTCTGCGGTAACTCAGGACGTTCTACGTCCGCCGCTTATGAACGTGGGTGGCGCTGATGAACACTCTCAAGGTTAGGTTACTTGTAAACATAAATACCCCCGAAAGCAGAAGATTTGACAGCCGTCGCCGTAGCTCAGAGGTAGAGCACCGGACGCGTAATTGGAAGGTCGTGGGTTCGGATCCCACCGGCGGCATGTGGTTGTTTTTTCTTCTGCTTTTCTAATCAATTTGCTTTAAGTGATAACATATTCAGTAATATTCTAAATTGAACAACACCACAAAATAAATAAATTAATTTAAAAAAAAATCCCCTGTGCCCCTTGGTTTCTGTGGCTGTTGGCTTCTGTCATATATATATATATATATATATATATATATATATATATATATATATATATATATATATATATATATATATATATATATATATATATATATATATATATATATATATATATATATATATATATATATATATATATAAGTGCCATTATAAGTACCAGGGCACTAAAAACGCTATATAGGTATAAATAGCGGCTTCGTCTTATAGTTTATATCACGTCCTTAGTTTATATTGCCACGTATCATTTGTAGTGTTTGTTCGTTCACGCTCAAGGCTGCAGGAAAGGGTTGTTATCACTTTTGTTCGTGACGCGAGAAGCGACCGGACTAATCTCGATTGTTCACAGCCATGAACAGCTGCATCTACTTGTTTCTAGATTACTCTAGATGATCTCGACCTGTTATCTCGAAGTTTCCTTGCCGGCTTTAAATTGAACGATGCCGCGAGCAGCGGGCATTCGTAGTTCGACGACCGCCGAGCACGCCTGCTGCTTACGCCGCCGCAGCACAAACCAACGGACTCACAGAGCGTCTGAACAAGACCATCGCAGACATGCTCTCCATGTACATCGACGCCGAACACAAGACGTGGGACTCCATTCTGCCCTACGTGATCTTCGCTTATAATACTGCCGTCCAGGAGACAACCAGGTTTACCCCATTCCAGCTGGTATACGGCAGGAAGCCCACGACAACACTCGACGCAATGCTCCCGCACGTGTCCGACGAAGATAACCTCGACGTCGCCGCCTACCTTGATCGCGCCGAGGAAGCCCGAAGACTTGCGCGGCTTCGCATTAAAGACCAGCAGCACGCCGACGCCCGACGCTACAATCTGCGCCGACGAGACACGAATTACAAGCCAGGTGATCGTGTTTGGATATGGACGCCAATTCGCCGCCGTGGATTGAGTGAAAAATTGCTTCGACGCTACTTTGGCCCGTACAGGATTCTCCGTCGCATCGGTGACCTCGACTATGAAGTCATCCCCGACGGCACTACAGCATCTCAACGACGACGCAGACGCCCGGAAGTCGTACATGTCGTACATGTCGTACGCCTTAAACCTTACTATGAACGCTAATGGACTCGATGTTTACATTGTCCGTATTATTCATTTTTTAAGCGTCGAGGCGACGCTTCTTTGGAAGGGGGGTAATGCCACGTATCATTTGTAGTGTTTGTTCGTTCACGCTCAAGGCTGCAGGAAAGGGTTGTTATCACTTTTGTTCGTGACGCGAGAAGCGACCGGACTAATCTCGATTGTTCACAGCCATGAACAGCTGCATCTACTTGTTTCTAGATTACTCAAGATGATCTCGACCTGTTATCTCGAAGTTTCCTTGCCGGCTTTAAATTGAACGATGCCGCGAGCAGCGGGCATTCGTAGTTCGACGACCGCCTAGCACGCCTGCTGCTTACGCCGCCGCCGAGTGATTCAGTTCTTTTGAGGGCGCAAGTCAGCCCAAATAAAGAGCTTCGTTTACAAGTCTTTCTGGTGTCTTCCTGACCGCTGGACTGCCGTCACTACAACGTGACAATATCACGCCCTGAAAGTTTTGAGGGACAAATTATGCCTGCTTTATTCTTATCCGCACTGTGACATTGGGAAATCCTCTGTTGGTATCCCAAGGGATCGCAGCTGTATCGCCACTTCATATTCTTTTTTTTTTCCTGGCCTTCGCTGTGCTGAAACTTCCACAACAAATGCTGTCCACGGTAGCAGCTATATGTATTACAGTTGCTTTGGCAGGTAGGAGTACACGACAGTCAAACATGAATCAACTGCCTCTTCTGGCCTAGCCTGCTATTGAGGTTCCACGAATATAACTGAATCAGGTTCATAGGAACCTTGAAAATTGCTTTTCCCGGCAAACAGGGTTCATTCTGCTGACTCATCTGAGGGGACTTATACTGAGGAGTCGCTGTATAGAGAACCTGCGCTTTTGCAACTTTTGCAGTTTCAGTTTCTATTTTTTTTTCTGAGAATAGATCATGTATACTGTCCGTTATCATCGGCCAATACGCTGGGTATTTCACCAAAGACTTTACACAATTTTAAAAAAAAGGCTTTTTGAGTGTTGTTGGGCCTCGACTATGTGGCTCAGCAAATTTCGGTGACATCGCTCCAAAATACTAGTGCGTTTTCGAGAAGCTTGCAGGCAAACCAACCTCTAGAGTGCAGATAACACGTCGATATAGTCAAAATTTGTTGGGCCACAACGCCGAGGGTAACAACATTTTCGAAATTGTAAAATCGCATATGGATATCACTTACCGTGACCTACACGCCTTTCAATAACAAAGGAGACTTACAGTAATAGTTAAAATTTTAACTATTCAATATTAGTTTCCAGGAAGAGAATAATACCCATAATTTCGTGGCAGTTTCAGTGCTCTGAGGGAGAGGACTGTTCCCACGAATTAACGGTGTTACAAAGCTTGTCCTCCCCTGAAGAAGTTGGAATGACGCCCTGCTAAAAAATTAACGCTGGCCATTGAATCACTGTCGCTACAGGGGAGTGGCTCAATACTTCGGCGCCGCAAAGCGCGGTGCTCCGCGGATGTCCGAAAAAGAAAAAAACAAAAGACGAGTGTGGTGATACCTCCTGGTTCCGCGAGAACAACATACAATCCCGCCGGCATTTTAATGCGAAGTAGCAAAAATGTGGTCATTCCAAAATGCCTTTTCGTATTTGTGCAAGAACATGGATGTTTTTAAGGCGTAATTATCGGCACCGCTCCTATTTCGGCTGGCTAAATCAGCCACGCAGTGCCGTACGTTCAGCCGCTGTCATTCTGCACAAGAAAGAAACACCGGAGGTCACTGGTGGAACCAACTTAAGCTTACTTGCTTTCATTAAATCTACGCAAGCAACCTCGCCGCGAAGGCGAGCAAGGGGCTCTTCAACGGAGCTGCGGGGAGCCACGCAGCAGGGCACTCCAGACGCATTCGCGTGCACTGAGCTACAGTAAAAGTCGCGCTAATGAACGCTTCGCAGCAAGGGTTCACTGTAGCCGCACATTCTGAACCTTTATTTGTTGCCCCAAGGTTTTTCTAAACGACGAGGCAAACAAGTGAAAGATGCATTGCCATTCTTCCTTCACTGCCTCCCCATAACTTCATGCATTTTTTTGCTGCAGGCAAAACAAACAAAATGAAATAACGACCGAGTTTAAAGGGGCTTTGAAAGGGACTCGAAAAAAGTTGCGGTATGTTTGAGATGTTGAGCACGCCGCTTCACGAATATCCTCCAGCAAGAATTTTTTTTTATTGCTCTTTGTAGAAGCTGAGTTATCTGTAGTTAAAATTTAAATTTCAGCGTCTTCGCGCCTTTCCCTATCCTCTCGTCTCTTTTTGCACGCTGGAAGGCCGGCGCTCCTCAGCCGGCCCCACCTCCGTGGGGCGGAGCTTCCTGACCCGCCGGAGCTACGCACCTTATTGGTCGCGGCCATGGTAGCTGCCTGACGTCTGAAAGAATCTAACCAATGGTATAGGCACCCTGCACCCGCCAGGCACCGCCACCGTCGAGGCTGCGTTCAGCTCCCCCGCGCGGCCAGTGCCTCGTCCCTGTCAGGAAGGCTCGCCCCGCGACTGCGAAGGGCTGTTACTTCGCTCCCGTCGCACGACACCACCTCTTTCACATTGTGTACATGGCCTGCTTCAAAAAGCTTCGTTCCTTTCCTGACGTTCGCTCTTCGAAAGAATTTTTCAGCCTCATGAATGAATAGGTCGAAATCCCGCCTCCACGAACAGCGGCAGCCGCTAGCAGACGTCTGCTAGCGGCTGCCGCTGTTCGTGGAGGCGGGATTTCGACCTATTCATTCATGAGGCTGAAAAATTCTTTCGAAGAGCGAACGTCAGGAAAGGAACGAAGCTTTTTGAAGCAGGCCATGTACACAATGTGAAAGAGGTGGTGTCGTGCGACGGGAGCGAAGTAACAGCCCGGTGCATTGCGCAGACAAGCATCACTGCGCCACCGAAAACGACCAAATTAACGCTAGAAATATTTTTATCTAATGCATGTCAGCGCTGCACTCTCACTCATTTTCTTTTTATGTAGCTCTCTTCCAGTAGACAGCTTGTAGCCGCGAACTGCAGTTGCTAGGCAGGCAAATGTAAGCACGCTGCTGCCGTTGCTGTGTTTTTGGAGCGGTGTGAAACGCTCTCGAAAACCAGCCGCCCGCAAGCCTGGAGTGTTCCTGCATTTAAAAAGGCTTACCCTAAACTTTCAAAGACGGCCAGGCGGCATAACATTTAAGGTAATTAGGAAACTCCAATTTTTGAGCGAACGACGCAAACCTGACTTCATAACATTCTCTTTTGCCGCACCTTCGGTGTGCGCACTGAAAGTCATGCGGATAATGTCAAACTGTTTGATTCGGATTCGGCAAAAAAGGAGTATCCCAGCTAATTCATGCAGGATTCTTGCCGAAAGCTTGTGCTCAAGAACCGGAATTTCATTTCAAGCTTTGTTTAATTTCAAGTGTCCTGAATATTCGACATTTAGATATATGTTTATTGTAGAAAATTATCACCCAGTCCTTCAGATGTGGAGCAAAGATTTATCAGGAACATGTTGCCATTGCCCCTTAACACGTGCCTTTAACTGTCGAAAAAGACGCTGGACGACAAGGCGCGAGCAAGGATTCCGCGCATAACTGGAACTAAGGGAAACGATTCTTTACTGCGCAAAATTTGGGCTCCTTCAGGTGTGACTGCAGGCGAGTTTCGGCGTGGATTTTTAAGCTTACATATTGTTGACAGCCAAGTCAGTGACCGGAAATCGTGGGTGCAAGAAGAGGGAAGGGTTCCCAGAGAGCCATTAGCATTCCTCCGAGTCTGCTGAATTTGCCATGACTCAAAAACCTGCCTAGGAGGTAATGCACGAGTCAAGCAAGCGTATTCCGCACGGGTTTGACCGTTGTTTGACCAGAAACCGCGCGCGCGTGTTGCCCGTCGCGAAGGGTGGGCCGTCTCCCAATGTCGCGCTGGAAATTCATAAAATCTTGTCCGAGGCGAATTTATATATGTATTATTGCATCCTACAACACAGCAATGTGTCCCGCTGTTGTTATGTGCCATTTTGTGCTCGAGAAGGAGGCGTACAACTGCTTCGCGACAGCGCGCGCAACACAGCGGGAGCTGTCGGACTGCCCCCGCCTTCCTGACAGGGACGCGCGCGCCGCCGCCAGTGGCGCGCGCGTCGCGCTTGAGTTAGATGCGCAGGGTGCCTTGTGCCAGAGGAGGGTGCGAGCATGAAAAGGTCGCCGGGAAGGGCTCGCCAACTTTCGGCGTGGTTGTGGGTCCTCTGCTACGTGTAGAAGTTTTCATGACAGCACATGCAGGGATTAAGTGAGTTGATGTGCTCTCCTCGGAAGGTGTTTAGGAGCCCCTTGAAAATCAGGTCCGCAGACTTCACAACGAAGTAGTGTCCGCGTATTACAGTAGAAGTAGAAAAAAAAAGGGTCCGACATTTTTTCCCCCTTTGTTTCCTCTCTGCAGTCGTGGAAAAGGGCTGTAAAGCCATACGGGGTTTCGGCAGCCTAATATAGTTGGACAGAGCAGTGAACCGATATGAATGACAAGGAAAGCATTTCCATCTTGACGCAGTTTGACGAGAAACAGAAGTTACAGGAAGTTCCTGCACAAGAAAGGGCTACATAATCACACATACGGCGTCCATCATAGTCTGAGTCGCTTTGGGACGTTAAACCCCCATAAACCATAATCTATCATCAAGTGTCATATGTGGGAAAGTCCATTTGCGGAACTTCGCATGAAGTCCAAGCCTAACAGCGGATGAATTTGATCGGCCCACAACGACGCAGAACAGGGCGAGAAGGGCGGCTTTGTCCTGCTTTCCTCACACCATAAATTTTATCTTCGGATGATTTGCCCAGATATTGTCCAGATATTGTCGTTTTGCAACGGTCGGATTTATGAAAGACGGCGCGGTATTCGATCGCATGCGAATATTCAGGAATTTGCGAATACTGGAAGATTCTCGAATATCGATTTCTCGAATCTTTTATAAACCGAATAGGTTCATATTCGAAATTCGCATCCGAAATTTCTCATATCTGGACCTCTCTAGAAAACAAAAATTGGGTAGCCTAGAAAAACACGACCCTCCTCCGCTCCCCCCCCCCCCCCAACCCCGAAAGTGAAAGGTGCGTCTTTTCTGGAATTAACAAGCGACCCTCGTAAATACACCGCAGAAGGAATGTAGCGTCATCCACGTGCTTTGCCGGCAAAGCAACCTGGCGAGCGTAAGAAGCGTAGAAAACCTATATTTCTCCGCTCTCACATATGTAGATAGCAGCCGCCGAGGTAGCGGCATCGTTGCAATTTGTTCTCACATCCGCAAGCAGTGTTAGGCTGCAGCGAAGAAAGAAAAAAAAATTGGCTCATTTCATTTCTGCACACTGACATGAATAATGATCTAAAATTTTGCGCGTACCATAAACGTCTACAGACTGCAATCTTTCATCGACTACAGCTTCAACAGTGGCTTCCTTCTCGAAGTAGACTGTCGTTTTTAAATCATGAACTACTCTATTAATCGCTCCAGCGGCCTCTCAAATGGCCTGCACGACTTCTAACAGCACCAGAACGAGAACCAAACCACACCGCGGAAAAATACGCGCTCTGTGCTGGTGAACCAACGCTCGTAAACGTAAAAGCCATCTCAACTTGAGCAGTGCCTCAAAGCTGGATGTTGCATCACTCTATCATTTACTGCTTTGATGACTGAGCATAAACAGCAAAGAAGACCATGGGCGAATCCTGCCGACGCCCTCCCGAATAAAGGACGAATAAGGTGTGTAATATGTCGTTTCATTATTTAACGAATCCAAACCACGTCGGCTTTTCCCACCACCGTTTCGCAAACTGAAGAGCTTCGACCGTGCCGACGCCAACAAGTCACGCGTATGGTGGGTCACGAGCCGAGCAGAGGTCGAAAACACAGTATCAAAGCAGCACCGACAAACTAGTGCGGCGCCACCTGCCGCCAGCGCTGCACGGTTGAAAGCAGCGCTTCGCCTGCGACGGCGCACTGCCGACGAACGCAGCACGCCACTCTCACGACCACGCGCGCAACATTTTCGTCTGGTTTGCATGCAAATTTGATCATGTTGCGCTGGCAGAAAACGAACCATGAGAGCAGCACGCGAGCTACTCGGCAAGGCGCCCCAAAGTAACGGACTGCAGCGCGCGGCGCTGAGACGACAGATGCGAAAACGCCAGACGTGCGCCAGATGCAAAAACCTGAGACAGCGGGAAAGCAGCGACGTCGCAGCGCGAGTCTCACCAGTAACTCGATTCCCGGGACAGAGTAGTGGTCCGACTTCGGGTGTATGCACCCGATTGCCAAAGAAACCGCGTAGCCTTTTCGTATTCGCTTGTTTGCTAAGTTTTCGTGTTAGTCTGCAGACTTTGTTCTCAACACCTGTTCGGTACTTTCTAGATTCGCACGCGCCCTTAGAAGCCACGCACGTAGCAACTTCGTTACAGCGCACGATTCCGCAGTTTCTCAGCAAAGGACTCGGAACGAGTTCGCTCGCCAGCGCTGCAGTTTCAGTAATCCACCAATTAAGCCACTGAAACACTGCAAGCATAAAGCGGCGTCCACGGTTTCTTTTTTGTAACAGCCCGAGTCAGTCCATAATTTGGTCTAGAACGCTTTCTGCGATGTGATTTCAGCGAGCGTAACCTTAAAAAGGGTACAGGCACAAAATTTCAAGCGCAAGCTAACGATATGATTTGTTTCATGGGCGTAAGAAGATGCCTTCTTGCAACTTTCAGCCGCATCCATTAAGCGGAACATAATTTAATATGATTTTGAATGTTTTCCGATGAGCCGCTCGGCACTGCCACCTGCACGGTCGAGGTGCACTAGTCCCCAATTATTGTGACGTCATCGAACCAGTTGTTCGCAAGAACAAACAGTGCTTGCTTGTGACGCCGACGTCATCAGGAATGTGATAACCCAACCGGGCCGGTCGACCGTGACGTAGTGATGCACAACTACTGTAAATTGACTATCGACAGCATCGATAGCTGTTTTGAAATTATAGGTAACGTAAAAAGCCTATCTATAGATTAATATCGATAGTACTATCGATGGTGTTACTATATTTCGCCAACGTTTGCTTTCGATAGTGCTATCAAAGGTTTTGCAATTGTTGGCTAGCGACGTTACCAAAAATTTGGTGATAAGGGACTGAGTAACACTCTGCTAATCTATAGTTAAGCAACAATTTATTGGCGAATGAAATAAATAATTCTCAGCTGTAAAAGTCGAAAATATATGGCCATCATTGTATTTATACTCAAAATCAACGTGTTATACCCTACCGAAAAGTTCGCTTATGTTTTTATTTTAAAATCTAAAATGCAATAAAAATCGGTTTCTGTGCGATTATGCACGTCTGTAACCGCTTCATTTCTACTACAACTGAGCAGTTCAACGTGTTACCAGAGACATTCAGCAGCTTTATGGTCATGAAACTTCTCCGTAGCTCAAGGGGGGAGCTTGGTACGCTGCCCAAAGCGGCCGCGCGGCTGCGCTGCCGTCAGCCGAGGGCTAGGTGGCTTGAGCAGCGCTGGATTAAGGGGGGGGGGGGGGGGGGGGGTTCTAAGGGGGCTGCAGCCCAGGGCCTCACCAACGACAGCACGAGAAGGGGCCCATCTATTCTAACCTGCGCAGTATATGGAACCACGGGCAATGGAACTTTGAGCGACACGTATGAAGTAAGAAAAATAGAACGAGGAGATGGGACCCCATCTTAAGTAACTTCGTTTAGCCGAATCAGTTAGGGAGAGCTTGTCGAGCTGCAAAAACAGGAATCCCCCGCAACCCTGAGGGGGCCGCCTTTCTTGCGAAGCGATATATGCGTTTGCTTACGGATTGCGAAAGGTTTTCGTAGTTTTCTGCCAATCCCCCCGTCCAGTGGCGTCTGAAGGAGTGGTGTTGAATGTGTAGTGTATTTGAGAATCCTGGCGTCAGCATAACATCCGTTTTTACAGAGCGGCGAGGTGGGACTCCCGCCTCACTGCCAAGCATTTTGCAGGAACTGCTTTCACAATCCGCTAAAAATCCACTGATTAATTTTTAAAACCACACATATATCCGCTAATATGCAGTGCAGTGCTAGATGCAAAAACTACTTGCTTTGCGCCCTCTGCATGGCTTACAAATGTAAGGAAATGCAACGCTTTAGTGTCACAAGTATGATTAGAGCAGGGTAGGCAAAAACGAAACTAGAATGCGCAGCGGGATTTGAAGCGGCGTCTACTTATGCCAGCATCATATACAGACTATTGAGAAAATAAACGCGCGCAGTAGAATGCTTCTCGCAGCTACGCGGGTGGATTGTCCGAGTTCGAATTTCGCACAGATATGACATTTGGTCGTCAGAATTGTTTTATACAACACTGGGTTTACTTACCAAACTGAAAAACAAATCAGGCTGTGCTAGCTTCTTGGAAGTCCCACAGTTTCACTTTGTGCTCCGGCGGCCACTAGGAAAGCGAAACACTCGTTTAAGGGTTTATGTTCAGGTTTATGGGCGTTAACGTCCCAAATCAAGCCCGGCTGTGCGGGACGCTGAAGTGGAAGACTCCGGATAATTTCAACCACCTCGAGTTCTTTAAAGTGAACTGATATCGCATAGTGCACGGGCCTCTAGCATTTCGCCACCAGCGAAAGCGACCGCCGCGCAATTTATTTTATCCGTTCCTTTTTCTTGGGATTGTTTTTGTCGTGCCAGGTGAAATTAAATTTTTTGATGAAATAAAAATCGCAGTAACTGCCTCACTCTTCTAGGTGGACACCACAACCGTGTCTTCAGGGGAGGGAGGAAGGTGTGAATGAAAGGAGAGAAAGAGGTGCCGTTGGTTTATTGGTTTATAGGGGTTTAACGTCCCAAAGCAACTCAGGATATGAGAGACGCCTTAGTGAAGGGCTCCGGAAATTTAGACCACCTGGGGTTCTTTAACGTGCACTGACATCGCACAGTACATGGGCCTCTAGAATTTCGCCTCCATCGAAATTCGACCGCCGTGGCCGGGATCGAACCCGCATCTTCCGTGACAGCAGCCGAGCAACATAACCACTGATCCACCGCGGCGGCGGCAAAAAAGAGAGGTGCCGTTGTGGAGGGCTCAGGAATAATTTCGACCACCTGGGGATCTTCAATGTGCTCTGAAATCGCACAGCACACAGGCGCCTTTTTGCATTTCGCCTCCAGCAAGACGTGGCCGCCGTGCGGCTGGGTTTAAACCCGGGTACTCGGCTCAGTGCCGAGCAAGCGCACCACTGATCCAGGACTTAAATTCTGCTATTCAAATGTGCCCCATGAGGGAAGTAGTAAACGTTCATCGTGCAATCAATTTAATTTCAATAACTTTTATTAATACCCTCTCGGGGCACTAATCCACCAATGTTTATATTTCCTAGTCGCTGCCGGAGCACCCAGCTCAACAGTAGGAAGCTAACTCTGCCTGCTTTTCTTTAATGCGTTACCATTAAAAAAGGGCTGCGAACAAAAAAAAAAAAAAAACGTCTGTCGGCTTGTGTACGGCGTCATTGAAAGAGGAGACCAGTGCAGCCCCGCAGATTGTCGATCGGCTCACGTGGCTATTCCACGGCGTTCGGCGCTCGGCCACAGACGGACACGTGTCGCGCGCTCCAAGAATCGCATTGTCAAACTGTAAAACTACTGCGTCACTGTTGCATCAATCCCATTGATCGCACTTCGTTCTTTTAAATTTGGCGGAATTACAATGAAGCATGGGATATATTCCATTAGTGTAGCAGGGGGCAGGAGGGACAGTGGAGGAAAAGGGAGAGGGGGCATACATGCGCATTAGCCCAGGGCCCCCATTTTTCTTAATCCGGCCCTGGGCTTGAGCCGCCACCCGATTTAAAGGGTTCAGCCTTATCCATCCATCCATCCATCCATCCGGCAGAAGTGCAGTCAAGATAGAAGCAAATCAGAGAGCTGTTGGGAAAGTAGCACTAGTAGCCCAAGGCAAAACCACAAACGAGGCAGTGCAGGGGTGGGCATCGTTCCAAGCACGGCAAGCTCAAAGTAGAATATTATATGACGAACGCCTGAGGAAATTGGACGATAGCAGGTGGGCAGCTAAGGTATTTAAGTACTTGTACAGAAAGAGCGTTGACTCAAAATGGCGGAAAAGAAATAAGAAACTAGCCAATAAGTATGCAGGACACAAGGACGGAGAAAGTAAGAGCAAATGAAAGCTATAAAAGAGAAGGTAAAAACTAGATTAATTCAATAAAAAAGAAGCATAGTGTAGAACTATATCGATACTGGAAAAGGTAGATCAGGAAGGAATCGTTCTATAATAACTCAAGAGGCAGTGCTCTACTCTTTGAAGCTAGACCAGGGCGTCTTAGAACGCAAAGCTACAAAAAGAAATTTAACGAAGGACATGACATGTGCTGTTTGAGGTAGATTTGTAAAAAGAATTGAACACCTCATACTCAAAAGTGATGGCATCCGTCCGGATGTCGATGCAGGCACAGTCAGTCTCATTGAGGTCTTAGGGTTTAGAGACAACAGTGGTCATGTAAATAAATCTGCAGTGGAAGTCAGCAAAAAGCGATTTGAAGATTGGTGGCTCGAAAGCAGAGAGGAGACATAAGGTTAGAACTATAGAAAAACGTATTTGAAGAAAATGGTGAATTTTAAGACCAATTTACAAGACAGTTAAACAAAATAAAGAAAAAAAGCCGAGCATGGTGGCAACTGCCATCACCCCGTTCCAAAGGGGACGCTCCTATTACCATACATCAATACATCCGATCACGTTTTGGCGAGCGGCGGAGCGGGCGAGCGGCCGCCTATGCGCAGAAGGCGGCGTTTTGCGGTGAGTCGTTGTGTCGTTTTCTTGTTCCAGCGTTTTATCAGGTGCAGTTTAGAAGTATGTGAATGCCTGTGTAGTTGAGATTTAGATTGAACTTTATTCCGTCGAGGCGGAAAGGGACTCGAACAAAAGTGAAAACATATCACTTGACGTGGTTCGAGCCCCCATTTACAAGGCATACAGAAGTTGCACATTTACATGTGCAACTGCTGTTGCGAAACGAGCGCGTGCTGTGAATGATGGCTTCACCTTGTTGCGTGACGCGCGGCCGCTCCGGCTACATGGGCAACGGCGAAAACCTGCCAACTTTTTATTTCCTGTCTGACACCAAACTTCGAGAGAAGTGGAGATGCGCCATCCTCCGAAGAGAAGTCGGTGGCTTCTCCTCTGATTCGCTGTACGTGCGCATTTGTGAGAAACATTTCGATACCACCGACATCGTTCGGTACGATGTGTTCGTTGTGAACGAGGGCGCTGTTTCGCGGCGACGTGAGCTGCCCAAGCTGAAGCCTGACGCTGTTCCCAGGGTATTCGATGGGCTTCCACGATGCTTAACAAAGAACAAACCACGCTTTTGGCTGTCAACAAAGCGACGTCGTATCGCATCGGATGCTTGCACATCGAACGCTCCGGATATCTCCTGCCCGAACAACCCGGCCATCGACGGCGCAGCCAATGACGATGAGGATCATTGTCAACAGAAGTCACTCGCTTGTGTCAGTACGTCAGAGCTTTAAACACACAAAAAAAGGTACTGGCTGGAATGACGCCTTTCCGGATTTTTGTTTGTTTTTTTCTTCAGATGTGCAAAGTTTGGGCAAAACCTGTCAAACTGCAAAGCCCACTCGCAATCTCAAGCTGCACAAGGTAAAATTGCAGCTTCGCAAGACGAGGTACCAGCTCCATGAGTGTCAACCGAAGCTCGCTAAAGCCACAGCACGTGCAAATATACTGAGCACCTGCGCGTGCGAAATGCCTAGCCAGTGCATCAAAAAGTCGAACCAATAATAGCTATGTTGACAACTGTCTTTCTGGTTTCTGTAGTATATGTGAATAAACGGTTCATTTTGTTAAGGCATTCTCATTTTACGCATGTATACCACCGAAGACGGTGACGGGTAAGTGGCGAAAATAATTTACATTACTACGTTATAGTAGGCCTCGATACAGTGCTGTAATGCCCAGCAAAGTTCAGCAATTCAAAACGGCATTCATTATCCTATCGGGAACGGGGCAGTTAGCGGCGCTATGCTGTAGCATTGGCACTACACGAGAAGCGGCAAAACGATAAAGCTATCTCGGCCGAAATGCGCCATTTACAAGCTCGAAAGATGAACAAATGAAAATACCCTCTGCTGCGCAATTTTCTCAAGCGAAGTCGAATGCAATGTGCTCCCGAAAGAGGACCGCCGTGATGTCGCGCATATAGCAACAGCCAGCACGACGTTTCGACGCGCTCTTCCGCTGTAGTCGCGGACGTTTAGCCATGCTATGCTTTAAACCACCCAATAAAATCGTACGCCAGCTAGTGCTCGGCGTATCTATGTATAACGTAGCGTGCTGCTAAACCTGCAGTCGTGTCCGTTGAAACCGGGTGAGCAACTCAAGCGGAGCATGAATCCATTGAGTGTCGTCTGCTAGCACGGGCTTTGTCCTACCACGCACTGCGTTTCGTTCACGTGTATGTTGTAGGTCAATGACCGTACCGCACTTTTCGGCAGTGTTTTAATGTCACATTAAACATGAAAAGTCTACGCAGCAGCCAGACGATCCCGGATAAGGAGCCAGCCGTGGCGTTGCCGGCAGCGCTCTTTCTCTGTACAAGTGTCAAGCGGGCTATAGGATTACGGAACTGTAACAGACACAGGATGTCCGCTTCAGTCACTCATGAATAATTAAAAGACCAAATGACAGCTCGGGCGTGGAAGGAAGATTCTTTCGTACAACCACACCATACGCCGCTGGCCCGGTCTACGGTAGCGATTGCTGATCCTCGATCGCCAGTGGCGCCTCTAGCGGCCGTTTCTGTTCGCAAGCCAAACTTTGGCGGGAGTTTCATGACCATAAAGCTATTGAAGGACTCTGGTATTACTTATCATGGGTCAGCCAAGTATTCCGGTGGAGGAACACTATAGCATGTCAACTTTCTTGCCCTTCAGCCTGCTTCGCTTGTCTCAAACTATCTGCCCGGCGGTTGAGAACACGTGTTCGGCTAGCACCGACTTCGCTGAAACACAAAAGTACGTCACAGCCACTTCAGAGAGTAGCGCTGTGCAGCTTTGGCCAGGCCCCCAGAATTCTAAACGGTTGCGGTTTCGTTCTCGTTGTTGCAACTCCAGGCACTAGCGAACCTACCTGCTGTCCAGAAGATTCGGCTACAGGGGAAACGAGACTTCAAGACATTCGCCAGCTTAGTGCGTCAATCAAACAAGCACTGGCGCGGTCTGCGTCTGTTCTGACCAAAAATGCTCGGTCCTTTAGTCGTGGGTCCAGCAGTGTTGAAAGTGCTGTTAGCTGTCTCATTACTGGCCATTCATGCAAAGAGCCCGGTTTGAAGCCGCGTCAAACTGAAAAATTACTCGATGCAAAGTATCATTAGTTCTTCGTATTTCTGGGAGCACGAAAGCGTCCAAACGTAAGAGCTGAAGTAATAACTCCATCTGATTTCGGCTCCAAAGCAGAACCCAATGGATCGATTGGAAGCCTTAAGGAGGCGCCAGTCTCTGTTACGAGCACAACTAGGACCTTCGCACAACCATGTCCAGTGACTCTATGGATGCTAGCACGTCTACAGCGCTCGATGACGCGTGGACTGCAAGAACGGAGAGCCCTGTCATCATTGCCACCAACTGCATTTCGCGTGCTCGGGACACACGGGTGATCCGATAATATGGATAGTGCTATCGATAGTGAATTATTGACAATACTATCTATAACTTTTTTTACCATCTATAGTGCGATAGTGGCTCAGCTATCGACAGTATCGATAGTAATATCGATAGTTGTGCATCGCTACCGTGACGTCAAGATGCACTTCAGTGCTGGCACCGACCGACACCAAAACTCATGGTACAAAATCGTTTGAAATTTATTATAAACGCTGCGCACGGGTGTCTTGAGCTCATTTTCATGATCACTAGGCCGGTAGATCTATTTAAAGGCAAAAATGAATACGGACACCTAAAAACTTCGTGTTCCTTAAAAGATGCCAAACTACGATGCGCCGATGTGAAACGCAGCCATTCCAAGCTTGCATCTATCAGTGTATGTACAATTACGCGCAGTACAACTTGCAACGTGCCACCGCCTCCGTAGCGCCCTGGCGGGCAAACTCACAACGAGGCAGCGAGGCAAAAGGCGAGGGTCCTGCCATTCCAGAGTTGCTCGTCGCTCTTGAGCCCTCCCCATCCTCCTCCTCTCTCGAGAAGTAGGTCGTTCATTGAAGCGATAACCGGGCGCGCCGGTGAGAGCTTTTGCAATGCCCTGGAATGGCCAAACCCTCGCCTTTTTTTCTTTTTTTTCGCGCACGTCACACTCTTCGCTGTGAGCTCGCCTAGAGCGTTGCAAATCATACTGCGCTCAAAAGTACGTACGTTCTTCATCCAAGTTCGATTTATTTAAAGAAATGGAGGGGACAACACAGATTTAAGCTACGCCTTAAAGGTATGACGCGATAGCGCAATTCCCACATATGCAAAAGGTCATTCTCTACCGTGTACATTCACAGATCCCTGGAAGTCCTCGTATACACCTCCTGGCGCAGTGGTGCAGCGGTTAAGGGATGCGCCCCTGCCCTGCGGTGGCAGGTGCTCCCAGCTTGTGCGGCCCAGGTTGCTCTTCCCGAGGGACCGTCATTAATTGAATTCCCACATGCAACGGTGGGCAGGTTGTGATGACGCCGCAAGATCACGTGACCTATGTGGCCCACCTGCCTTCTATAGGTTGCTCTCTGGGCACCACCTGCCAGAGTAACGCTAGCGCGTTAAAAGGCGAAGAAACGTCAATATCTGCAGCTCCTACACGCTGGAAGGTAGAAACAGGAGCTCCGTTACGGAGCGCATTACATCAAAACCATTCCTTCCTTGAACACAATTTGCAGAGAGCGCTACAGCTAGTAGCGTTAAAGTCTGGGACAACATATAAGGCGGTAGCGCTAAAGCCCTCGTTGTCCAAAATAACCGACGTTGGCGTTGTTGGTGTTGTCGGCGTTAAACGAAAAATCACGAGCACGAATCTGGCAGGTGGCATCCAGAGAGCAACCTAGGAGGCAGGTGGGCCTCCTAGGTCACGTGACCTTGCGGCGTCGTCATAACCTGCCCACCGGATAGTGAGCAAACTGCCTACCATGGCATGTGGCAGTTAAATTAATGACTGGTCGCTCGGAAACATCAACCTGGTTCGCACAAGGCGTACGACTGGGAGCACCTGCCATCGCAGGGCAGTAACGCATCCCTTAGCCGCTGCACCACTGCACCAGTAGGGGTATGAGGACTCCCAGGGATCTATGAATGTTAAGTAGAGACTGACCTTCTATATGGGAATTAACCCACTACGCTATCATGTCATACCCTTAAGGCGGAGCTTAAGTGTCCCTCCATTTTTTTTTCTCTTTATACACGGTGCAAATGGCTGCTTCCAAAACTGTAGGTGGCAAGTAAAGGCTCAGTCAGGTTTCGGAAGATTCTGGCCCAGTGTGCCAGTCAGCTGCACACATCGACACCGAGGTATATACTTGGACAGCCATAAAAACGCTCAGACGTAAATATGTTCAGTGTCTGGAAAGAATCAATTCCGAAAAGGAAGACGCGACACAAAGCAGAGATGAACAAAAGGGACGGTGCCTGGACCACGACTCCTTTGAGTTGCTCTTTACATGATCGTGACATAAAACCATGGCACCTAGTACCCTACAGTTGATGGCATACGATGAGAACTGGAAACACACGACAGCACTTGTCCCTCGTTCTCGTCCACAGCCTCTATTCCGCAACATACGCAATGCATTATGACGACGTACAATATGCTGGACATGTACACACTGCCTTTAACACCGAAGAAAATCGACGTTTCTTTGAATGCACTAAAACGCAGCGCAGAGATACCGGGTGTTTCAGCGAACACTTTCAAAAATTTTCAAAAATAGCCTTTTTGGGGTAAAAATATGGCTTTTGCGGCATAGTATTACCAGTGTTGGCGGACATAAGAAAACCGGTGAATCGTCTTAAGTAGTAAGCTAGTTAACTAATATTTAATAATTAACTTTTTAACTAGTAGAGTTAGGCGCCTAGTTGCAATTAGAGATTTGTAGCCGGTCATTAGTAATAGCCATATCAGATTTTAGAATTCCGAAAACGCGATTACCCTTGGCGCTGTGGCTCGATAAAATTTTGGTTTTTCGACTAGTTACGTGCATTGGAGGGGTTGCTTTGGCTCATGCTTTAGAAAGCGTGTGTATTTTAATTAAGTTAATTATTAAAAATCAGTTAACCAGCTTACTACATAAGACGATTCACCAGTTTTCTGGTTTCCGCCAACACTGGTAATACTATTCCGTAAAAGTTACCCCAAACAGCCTATTTTTTTTAATTTTTGAAAGTGTTCGCTGGAGCAAGTAGGGGCATTGAAAAGTTTCGCCCCTGAACAGCGACAATGTCGGTCTAGTATGGATCCAAAGCTGTTTGGGCTCTACAGCCACGCTACAGCCGCTTCGCATTATGCGACCTTTCCTGAACGGTCAAACTTTTTGCCGTATCCCTAGCATGCACCGCAGGTTGCCTTGTCGCATAGCGAGCATTCAATGGACCGAATAGGAGAGAAAAAATGACGGAATGAAAAATGACTATGGCTCAACTGGGCTGAGCCAGGTTACACGAAGCGAAAGGCAACCGAACCAGTGATCGATGTCGACGCGGAGACGTTGGCAGCGTCCGCTGTCCTTTGCCGCTTGAGATATTCTTGTTGCCTATGACGCTGGTTCTCGAGACCCGTTCTTCATCGGTTTCATCAACTAGACGAGCCCGCTTTCGCGTGTTATCTCTAGCCAACGCGGCTTCGTGACGCTCTCTGTCGTAGGGATCGCTTAGAAGCAGCCCGGCGCCTCCAGTGCTCAGTCGAAGAACTCGTGGTTAGTCACGTGACACAGGAAGCGTTATTTCAGACAAAAAGAAAAAAGAAAGGAGCGGTATAAAATTCCTGTTAATCGCATGGGCCCCTTGAAATCGTATGCAGAGGAAGACCTTCCCCATTATTCTGCATGAAAAACAAGCGAAAATCAAACGCAACCTATTATCGTACAACCAAGCCCGAAATAGCTCGAGGAGTATGAACAGTCATTCGCTTCGCTTACATAACCTCAGACATGGATAATTAGCTAACGTCGATATTGTTAAATATGCCCGCTTTTGAGGTAAATCTCATAAGACTCGGAAGGCATGCACAATTTGTTCAAACGAGTGTTTGTTCGAAAAGTACAACAAACAGTTGGGTGCTAGTTCTGAAGAAAGAAAAACAATATAAAAATGTTGGGATCCGCTTTGGCCAAACAGAAAAAAAAAATTGTGATGTTCAAAATTCCTTGCCACTGCATCTACAGCTGCCTCGCAACAGTTGCAGTAATCAACTAGATTTTCCTCCTCTCAGCGTAAAATGGGCAACTTTTTTTTTTTGCCTCAAAATATTGTCCTCTGCTGAAAAATTATCTTCCAATTTTTGGACATGATAAAGAAAAAAGAGAGACAACTGATAGCCATTGCCAGACTGTAGTAGTCGTTTATCTCAATAGCACTTTGGTGGTGCAAGCAATTCACTTTAAAACGTGCTAGATGACGTGCACATCTCTTAGCTTAACAAGACAGCACAAAACAAAATCAGTCTGCTCGCCAACGTTTCGACGAGTTGTCTCCGTCAGACAAGTCCTCTCGTCGGATTATTGGTTAGAGGAGTGAGTCTCCCACTCGGCCCTCGTTCATTTTGTTTTGTGTTGTCAAGAATATCGTCTTCCTTCCCTCGTTTTACCAGTGGTTCCCCTCGTATGTGTGTGACGAAGCGAATAACTGTTTCTCACAGTAGGCATATCCCTTCTCTCTATAAGGCCGGCGCCATACGACTGAGGCTAGAAGAGAACGCAAAGAGATTGAAGGTTAAACAGGCAGCCCGCTTGCACCCGAGGAAAGCGTTAAGTGGAACGAAAGAGCGGAAAATTCATGCGCAGACCATCTGTACGAGGCCACTCGTAATGTCAAGGCAAAAATCCTGGAAGCGGCTTATCGAGAGGCAGAACGCACCGCATTTAAGCTCTCTGAACGAAGCTGCTCTGGAAATTTGCAGCCTGTGCAAAGCTGCCGCGTCATGTATAGCAATGATGCATCGCTCGCCGTCGGTCGTAACGCTTCGGCAGACGCCCTTAGCTCTGCCTCTGCCAATGGAAATGATCTCAGACGCACCCATCAGAGTACCAGCGAGGTTACGAAGAGACAAGAGAGACACCGTGGCAGCGCAGCTATAGCTTTGCAAGAACGGTATCACGAAAGCGCAACGTCGGCGCTCCAGTATACATATATGGACAGCCATCGCACTTCGGGAGCTGTTGCATTTCCCGCGGGAAGTCGGCAACTGAAGCAGCCAGTGAGCGCTGATGACCGAGCGACGGTAATTGAGTCGCGTTGTCGGGCGCAAATGACACGACGGCGCCGGAAAAGCGTAGTTACCGCAAATGGGAGCACTGCCGGTTGTTGGGCGCCGCTAAGCATATTTACGAGCAATCACTCAACGCTGAGCGCCGCCGCAAGGACGCAGCCACGTACTATACAGTCGCAGAGCCGCCGCGTGCTGCGCGCCCTCGAAGCCGAATGTATGTGCGACGACGTGAGCTGGTAGCGCGGTAAACGGCTCGTGCGCAAACGGGTACGCGACGGCGGCGTAAGCGTAAGCCGACGAGCGCGCCGTCCTGGATTCCGCGTCGGGCGGCGACAGCATACTCCCACTCACTCGAGCCAGCGGCAGAACGCGCGCGCTGCGTCGGGCGTCGAGCCCTGCGGCTGGCTTACCTGCTATGCGTGGATGGCCGTCGCACCCTCCAGCGGCGAACACCATGCACCCGACGGCGGCGTCTCACCCGCGTTTCAGGAACAACAACAAAAAAATGCGGACGGCGGCAACGTAACGCTGGCTCGTTAGAGCGACGGTAAACATACGCAGCCACGCGTGTGACCTCACGGCAACGTTGCACTTGCGTAAGGAGTTCCAGGTGCGTGCGCGCGCTGGAGAGGAAAGCGGAGCAGCAAGGAAAAGGGAGCGCGCGCCCCAACCGCGGCTCCGTGTAGCACGGGTCGCGGCTGAGGCATAACCGCCGGAATGAAGACGACACAAACCGGATCGTGTTTACGGCCGACTCTCGCTGCGGATTCACCAGATCTGAATGCGGACACAAAAGTAGCGTTTCCTCGCGGGCGACGAGAGGAGAACGTTCAAAGCTGCGGCTGGTGAAGTTGTGTGGATGCCGCTCAACGCTCGTTGAAAAACAAACGTCTCGGCTCACCCGAACAATCATTTGGCGCAGTCAGAGCGTAACCACGAATAGTACAGGGTCAGCAGTTCAGGAGCAAGCCTCGTCTGGCTGCTGGTACGACAGCATTAGATATCTGAAACTAATGCGAATTTAGGGTGCATGAGCAATTGTGATCGTCATTACTTCGCGTCTCTTACCGGGACGGGCTAAATATGGTTCTGAGATTAAAGATTGAGGTACCGCCTGGGTCTGACATCATTCGAAATGCACTCCTCCGCCGCTGAGCTGTACCTGTAGCTAGGTTCCTCGTTGTCATTTTTCAGGCATCAGCAGCTTTGCCCCAGGATTGGAAATTAGTACGTGTCGTACCAGTATTTAAAAAAAAAAAGGGAACACCTTTCTGTGCTTAGCTATCGACAGCTTTCCACTGTATCGTATTGCTGCAAGCTCCTAGAACATATATTTTGTGACCAATTGCATTACGGACTTTTGCGGAAGGCATCGCATTTTATCATCTCCATTCCAGGATGCTTCAGAAAAGGGCCGTGTGCAATTATTATCGCACTGCTCGCAATTTTCGATAAAGGCGATCAGGTTAACATGATATTCTTATACATCAGCAAAGTATTTGATTGCGTTCCACATTACAAATGCATAAGTTATAGCTCATTGGTCTTCCCAGCTTAACTGCATGAACATCTGATTAGTTGCCTGATCGTAAAAAATATGTAGAGATAAGCAGGCATACTTACGATATTATTTCAATTACCTCCTTTGTACCCCAGAGTAGTGTGCTTGGCGCATTGCTTCTCCTGATTTTTTTAACCACATTGCCACCGTTTTTAATAAACCTGTTAAAATCCGCCTATTTGCAGACAACTACATTACTTTCAACAAGGTACAGAGTTCTTCTCACCAACTTGCACGCAGCTCAGATCTTGGCTATATTGTAGCCTGGTGTTACGAGTGGGGCATTACATTTAACGCTTAGAAATCGCTCGCACTCCGCGTTACAAACAAAAATTATCCGCTTAAATTCTCACATTCCATAGAGGGTAGACTGTTAACTGAGATTAATAAATATAAGTATCGGGGAGTGACGCGAACAAAAGAAGAGAATAAGTTTGGATATGTGGGTGGTACATATTTTTAAAAAAATAGCTCATAAAAGAAGGCAGGACGAACGTGCCTCTCGTGCTTTTCGTTTGTCCTGTCCTCTTTTGTTTTTACTTTTTTGCTTTTTAAGCAAGGACACAAACAAGCAACTTAAACTGGACTTTTAGCATATTAATGACATTTCTCTTCCCAATTTCGCAAAAGCATTTGTTCACTACGACACGAGCTGAGAGGCACGTCCATGCAGTTTAAGCAACTGGCTTATACATCCTATTAGATATAAACTCACTTGAATATGCGTGCATCATTTGAGATCGATATATTACGACCGATATATAGATGCTCTAGAAAAAATTCAACGAAGTGCGGAATTTACTTGATGCAAGCAAAAGGTATCATAACCCTGGCGGCTTTTTGTGTCTGGCATTTTTATGTCTATTACTCAACCGCAAACTTGCATTAGATCATAACCCGTACCTAACTACTCTTGCAACGCGCCAGGCCGGTAATACGCACTCCGTCTCTAACGCCCATTTTCAGTGGAACATTCAAATTATCGCTTCTATAGCTGAATGGAATAAAATGGACTATATATAGCTGAATTGAATCGCTCGACTCTTTCGAAAGTGCGCTGTAATTGGTTCGTGTATATTGAAATTTATTTTCGTCATTCTGGCAGTCGATTTTATACACCACTGGAATTTTATTTTTGTTATTCACTTTCATGTTCGCGTATTTATTCACTCTCTGTCACTAATCCTACTTTCTGTACTTTTGTTCTCGTATACATTTTGTACGCCCCAACTGCTTGAGCCTTTGGCCCCTGCAGTATCCTATGAAAAAAATAGTAGGCGGAGTCCACCGTCTCCAAGCTGAGCTATAAGGGAAGCCGCGTAGTGGAAGAGGGCTCCGGATTAATTCAGACCACCTGAAGCTGTTTAACGTGCGTTGACGACGTCGCGGCTTCTAGATTTCGCCTCTGTCGAAATGAGCTAACAGTCCCAAGAGTTTGCTGACTTTGACAGCATGTTGTGCGGGTCACCTATAGGGCTAACACGCTGGCTCACGTCACCGACAAGCCCAGCACTCGTCCGGCGCACTCTGCGCCAAGTTTATTGTGTATATCGCCCGCATGGATTTAAAACCCGAAATCAGACTGACAACCCAGAATTATTGCGCCGCAGTAAGACGGATTGGTTCAGCATCAAACGCGCACAGCTTCCAGCGGAGCCAGGGGCGCCCAGCCTCCGTTTCACAAGACGCTGTCTCCGGCATTGGATTCATTTTTTTATAGTTCCCTTATAGGCACCTCCAGACAGAGTAGCTAGACTAGAAAAGAACATCAGCCATATTGGATAAAATTTATACTCGGACAGCTCTTGCTGCGCGCGCTCGGTGAGCTGAGCTGCAGTTCATAAAAGTTGATTTATGAAGGACAGGGTAAAAATTTAATAACCAACCGAGGCAAGACGCCGCTGGGATGCGTCGTTCCTGAATTGTAGACGTGCCATTTCACGACGGGACTTTCTTTCCTTTCTTCCTCTCCCGATGGAAGTGCGCAGCACGAGTAACTGCGGACAGTAAAACGGCCGGTACTTTCGGAACAGGAAAACAGCGCGACACAGAGCATGCAGCAGCGCGCATGATGACCATCCCAAGCACCAAAAGCTCACTGCTGTCACTATCTTTGCCGAAGTTGTCTGTCACACGCCGCATCGATTACTGCATGCGCTTTCGCCGCCGTGGGACGCACGAGAGAAGAGAAGGCGCGAGAAGAAAGGAGGCGGGCCTGGATCGAAGTGCCAGCAATCATGACGCAACCTGCCTGCGAATGCTCACAACCTGCAGAGAGAGAGAGAGAGAGAAACTTCACGCAGGATGCAGCACGTCCTTCTCAATGACGTCGCGTTTGTCAAAATTGCGTCAGGCGTCATCCGTCATGGAAGGGAACGTCAGGCGCTGCATCACTCTCAACGGCCGTTGCGTCACAGAACTCGGGCGCCATCGTCGACTCTGCTGTTTGCCTTTTGTGCCGCTTATCTTAAATCCACGCACCACATTGAAGAGAGGAGCCCTGCGAAGCAAGTGCAGCCAGAGTTTTTCCTCATCTCACTGATGGTCGTCGTTCTTACACAAGGCTCGAATAAAAGCGTCACGGCAGGTACAGCCTTCGTTAACAATACACAGCCCACCGGTTTTGTTTCTGGACCATGCAGGGAGGTTCGTTTTGCATTGCTAGCGTTTCAGGCCTCTCACTCTTGTCTTCTCCTAGGGGTGTTACAAAATGCCCCCTACGAGGATTAGGAGCAACACCTCTTGGGTAGTATATTTTTGACACATGCTGCAACTGCTTCTCTAGGTAATTGTGACAGAAGCCAACAGCCACAGAAACGAAGGGGCACAGGGGATTTTTTATTTATTTATTTATTTTGTGGTGTTGATCAATTTAGAATATTACTGAATATGTTATCGCTTAAAGCAAATTGATTAGAAAACATTCCGCCGGTGGGATCCGAACCCACGACCTCCGAATTACGCGTCCGGTGCTCTACCTCTGAGCTACGGCGACGGCTGTCAAATCTTCTGCTTTCGGGGGTATTTATGTTTACAAGTAACCTAACCTAGGTAATTGGTCTTCATGTCCGGTTAGGTCCGGAATTTAGTACTGGTCCGGAAGTTAAGTTAAATTGGGAGTAACGGCTGTTGGTTTCTTCTCTGAGCTCTCATGACTCCTGCGCTGTTTATTTCTCTTTTAAGTGCAGCAAAGAGACAGAGTTTTATAGGCTATCTTGTCTGACACCGTTTCCGGTAGCATTACTGCAATAAAAATAACTTAATATGCGCGTCCCACCAAAAGAGGAGTGGCGTTCACTACCGTACGAAACAAAGTCGACCGTGAAGCGATTTTGCGGTGCGATAATGGAGTGATATGAAGTTGAGAGAACTATAATCAATAGTGGCTTACCACCATTCTCCCTTTACTGAATGCGCCAGCATTTTACCGTGTACCGTAGAACGGGCAAACGGACTTCTAAATGCGATAAATAAAATAAGCTGCATAAACTTGGTTTGGTTTATTGGGGTTTAACGTCCCAAAACGACTGAGGTTATGAGAGACGCCTGCATAAACTGCTCCGTCTTCTTGTATTTGTCCAGTGCTTATAACATTTCACGATTCACGTGGATTGGCATACGAGGTCTGTTAGAAAAGTATCCGACTTTATTTTTATTTTTTTTTTGCGAACACCTGATGGATATGAAACAAGCGTGCTTGCATCAGGTGACCTTGAACCTTCGTGCGCATGCACGAATTTTTTCCCGCCTGCCGATAGCGTCAGTCGCCGGGACGCTGCGTTTGAGTGAGGCAGTGCGCAGTGTTCTCGTCGGTTTTTTATTCCAAGGAAAATGGCGGAGCGACAGCAGCAGCGCTACTGCATCAAATTTTGCCAGAAACTGGACGACAGCCAAGTGGAAACCGTTCGGAATATTCAATACGGCTTTCGATGAAGATGCTATGAGCAGCACACAAATTAAACAGTGGTACAATTGGTTTAAAGACGGCCGCACATCGGTAGAGAGCGAGCCACACTCCGGTCGGCCAACAACATGCCGAAATGTCCAGGTCATTGCCGAAGTGAACGCTGTGGTGATGAGGGACCGTCGTGTGACTATCAGAGAAATTGCGGAAGAGGTGGACATCAGCAATTTTTCGGCACATTCCATTATCCCCGAAGTTTTGGCCATGGAGATAGTTGCGGCGAAATTCGTGCCGAAGCTGCTCACGGTGGAGCAAAAGCAGCTTCGTGTTGAAGTCTCACAGGACATGCTGGATTTCACAAACAGTTACCCCGACTTCATGAACACCATAATCACTGGTGACGAGTCTTGGGTGTACGGGTACGTCCAGGAAACCAAATCCCAGTCGTCACAGTGGAAGCATTCCATGTCACCAAGACCAAAGAAGGCCCGCCAAGTGCGCAGCAATGTCAAAGTGATGCTGACTGCTTTCTTTGACTCCCACTGTGTGGTACACAACGAGTACGCACCCTACAGGGTCAAACAATGACCAAAGAGTACTACAGGGATGTCCTTCGTCCCCTACGTGGTGCTGTGCGGCGCAAGAGATCGGAGTTGAGGTCAACAGGAAGTTGGCGCATCCATCACGACAATGCTCCTGCACATTCCTCGCACTTGATGCACACTTTTTTGGCGAAAAACCAGACTCCTGTGTTTCAACAGACTCCTTACTCTACTGATATGGCGCCCTGCGACTTCTGGCTGTTTCCCAAAATCAAGAGGCCATTGAAAGGAGCGCGATTTCAGACAAGAGAGGACATGGTTGCAACGGCAGCTGAGCTAAACTCCATTCCGAAAAGGGCCTTTTCGGAATACTTCCAACAATGGCAGCACTGCTGGAAGAAGTGTGTGGAGTCCCAAGGAGACTACTTTGAAGGTGATTAGGTTTTCAACGCTCCAGTTATGCTAGTTTTTTTTCTTCGGCCAAAGGTCGGATATTTTTCTAACAGACCTCGTACTCAAGATTCGTGTCTCTGCCCATGCATCAAAGATAGCGTAGCAGGTGTTGAGGACTGGCGCGGCAGCTACTCAAAAAGACGTTCTTTTCGCACGTACCGAAGAATACGACAGCTCGTGCATGGAACGAGCTTCAAGGAACGAGTTACTTACATTGGGCTAAAACCAGAAAGTATGAGCACGTGCGCGAACTCAATGCACTTAAAGGGCACTTCGCGTATATCTCAAATTAGGCGGACCAAGTATACAGCGGTACGACACATCTGGCACCACCGCACGGCCCTCGCGTTCACTCGCCGCCCGCGTTACCGCACCGTCCGCCTTCGGCAGTCAAAAACGAGCTGATCGATTAAAGCGGGGCCGATCGCTGCGAACCTTCATTTGAGCAGCGTCATCGATCAGCGCTGCGCGCCCGCGATAAGAACAGCTGACTGCCAGTGAGGTTCCGAGAACCTTGGGGAAGGTGGCTCCCAGACACTTTTCGCCTTCCAGAGGTCAGCGGATCGAACTCGTCCGGCCCGCCGAAAACTCCGCGCTCGAACCACTTCCTTTTTTCTTCTCCTTTCGCCGTTTCCCTCTTTGACACACCTGCAGCCCTTGGCTACTCCGGCGACAACTTCTGCATCTATACATCTTCCGAAGACGAACCCGCCACGACTCCTCCGCGGGGCTTCTTTCTCGTTTCTTTGCTCGCGCGATGACGAACTCTTCCAAAACGCACAGAAGGACTTAAGGTGCGGGCTCCGATAGCCCCCCCCCCCCCCCCCCCCTTTCTTCCCCTCCCGTTATTTCTTGCGTACCGATGAACGGCAAGACAACAGCGGCCCGAGGTGGTGACAAAACAATGAACCAATACAGTTTTTCCCCTTCTTCCACCAGTCATTCACTACCTGCTCAACCACACATATTTGTGAGTGGCTCCGCTTCAAATTGCCACAAAATGAAAATTGAAAAAAAAAATGCAAAAACATGGCCCCTTGTTCGCAAGCCTCATCATTCGTTTTAGGACACGCGCATGATGTGCATATTCCCAGCTTCGAACGGTTGAGAAAGTCATGTAGGGGAGAGCGGCTCAAAACACCCTATCTTCTTACTTAGCGGCACCTGACTTATAAACTTGCCATCAAATTAATTTGATATTTAGTATGCACGGCCTATCACATGTTCACTGCAGCTGAACTTTTAGCTGGCGAGACAGTGTTTCCCAAGCCAAGGAAAAAATTGCAATGTGAGCCTTGGTGAAAGAGGAAGCGGTCGAAAAGGCACGAATTTCTGCATGTCATCTTTTTCGATACTGTGCAGCTCAGTCGACCATGACGTAATTAATTAACACCAGTATTAATTTACTACAAGCGGTTAATGGTCTTATCATATTTAAAGTTTCTAAATATTCAGGCCCCGCGTCCTTCGCCAGGAGTTGTTTTAACAACAGGTTATACGTGGGGCAAAACACGACATCGCGGTGTTTCGCGGGCCTAAAATAAAAACAGTTGTTTTGTTGCTTGCTCAAAAAGCTTCGCCCCCTTGATTTATCGCACTCCAGGATTGTCCCGACGTACAAAACGAAAACACCGATCGCAGACTGGCACGAAAAAGACATGAAGAAAACTGTGGAAAGCATCAGGAAAGAAAATGAGAACGTGAAGGGCGGGAGCTACACAAAGTTTCTTCGGAACCTAAGCAGCGCCCTTTCCGGCGAGCAAGAGCGGTTACTTGTACAACACATTCTGACAATGCACCGAGCTCTGTTCGGCCCAACCTACAATCACGTGCAAAATCTCGTGATTCGAACCAAATTGCATGTTTATTCGATGTGGACAGAGCGAAAGAGCAGCAAGAGTGAAGCTAAAAGAGAAAAAAGCTGCGGAAAAGGTAAGATTGCGTACGTAGCCATGCGATTTAAACAATTGTTCCTCTCTCTCTTTTTCATCTAAACTCTTATCTCTTTTCAGTCCCTGCCCTACTTGAGGTAGAATCCACCGCTGTTGCACTCTCGCGTGCTTTTCTTTCGCCTTTATTATGTACACTCGCCGTCAAAAGTAAATGGAAGGCGACTTTGTCGAAAAGTTTTAATTTCATTAGATCTGAAGCATAATGGTTCATGTTTGTTCGTGCACAGTGCAATTCGCACAATCACAATTAGGCTGCACATTTGTATTCAAGGATGCGTCAATCGAGGGGGGGGGGGGGGGGGGGGTGCAAGGGGGCAATGATTAAATTTTTTCGTTAATATTGCCTTCCATTTACTTTTGACGGCACCTGTACAGGTACCACTACATCCCGATTCTTGGCCGATGCCCCAGTGTGGGTATGTGTCATCCTTTGAAAGGCTAACAACAAGTCAACAACAACACAGAGCCCGGCTGGAGAACTGCCTAGTCTGTAGTGGGTAATGAACCAAAACAGTGCAGGGTTCGGTCTGGATGCACTCATGCGCAAAGGTTGCCTAAATACCCATAGAGGCGACTTCGTGTAAATTCATTGCAAGGCTGAGTAATGTGCCCGTTGTGAAAGGGCGCCTCATTTTAACCCGGAGGTCCAGGCAAAATGCGACAATTTGAACTTTGTAACTTTAAAATATTTTACTGTGTCACGCTTCGGCTGCCCTTATCATATTTATTAAGCGCGATGCCAGGGCGGTAACAGACAATCCTGCAAATTTGTTTGTTCATAATTGTGAATAATAAAACCAAGATTATTTGCAAAAGTGCGTCACGTTTTGCCCCACTCTTCCCCACATCTCGTGCGATCTAGACTCCGCTCGTACAGCATTGGCTGGCTGACAGACACGCACAATGAGCAGCACATAGGACTCGGACCACAGGACGCGGCTAAATTACGAGCCTCGCTTGGTCCGAAGAACGCTCCGCTCTTTTTTGTTCTTTCGCTCCCATCGTTAGTGTTTCTCTGTTCTGAGAACACACCCCTTCGTAACAAGTTTAAAGGGGCCCTGAAACACTCTTTGAGCACGGTACACAAACTCGCTCAATCGCTAGACTGTGCTGTCGCGAACATTTGAGCCAAATAATACAATTCTGCACGCAGCAGAGAAGCCACAATCGCGCTCGAAAGTTGGCGAGCTCATTCCGGCGACTTTTTCAAACTGGTGCCTCCCCCCCCCCCTCCCCCCCCCCCTCCTTCCCGGGGGGAAGTCCCGCGCGCATCGTTAGCCCGACAGTGGGGTGGTGGTGGTGGTGAAAAACATTTATAATGCAATAAATATTTACAGAGAGGTGATTGGGGTAGGCCCTATTGGCCCTTTCCCCTAACAATACTAGGTGGAGCCCCTATTCCGGGGCCCCATTGGCAAGCAACGCCGCCCGCGTCCGGTGAACCAAGGCCTTTTGGGTCTTTAGGTCCTGACAGCCGAGCAGGGCCGCCTCCCAGTCCTCTCTGGTGGGGTTGGGGTTGGGGGGGATAGATGGGTTTGACTGACACGCCCAAACCATGTGGAAGGTGTCAGCCACCTCCCCACAGAACTGGCACGCGCCATCAAAGGATGGATTGAAATGTTTAAGCACCGCCGGGCACAGTACAGTGTTGGTAAGAATTTTGATGAGGAGGCGCTCGTCAGCGCGATCCAGACCCTTACAAGGGGCCGGGTAGCGCCGGTGCTCCTCCTTGTAGTAATCGGTGATTTGTTTGAATGTAATGGCCAGATTGTCTGATTGGGAGTACCCTTCCAAGGACAGGGAGATAGCCCGGGGAGAGAGTGCGCGGGCGGCCTGATCGGCCTGTTCGTTTCCCTGGAGTCCCTGGTGACCGGGGGCCCAAATCAGGTTGCGTGGAGTTGGATCTTCAGATCGACAGCTATATTCCAGTATGCGCCAGGCAAGCGGGGGAGCCCAGCCCAACTCGTAGTTCCGACAGGCCCCTCGCGAGTCGGTGATGATGTGTTTCGACTTGGGAGTAGTGAGAGCAAGAGCAATGGCAATCTCCTCCGCGTGTGTTGCGTTGTAGGCTTTGAAAGTGAGCCCGTTGACTGTGTTTGTGTTGTGTACGACTGCGGCCGTGTACCACACCCCGTGGTGGGGGCCGGCAACGTCCACGTAATACACATGTGGGGCCGAGTGGGTGAAAAAAAATGTTTTGAGGAAACGAAAGGCGCAGTAACCGCCTTACTTCTTGGTGGACATCTCAACGGCGCCGTGAGCGAAGGGACGAAGGTGGGATTGAAAGAAGAAAAGGACAAAGAAGTGCCGTAAAGTGGAGGGATCCGGAAGAATAACTGCAAACAACTGGGGATCCATAACGTGCACTGACATCGCACAGCACACGGGTGCCTTTTGGTTTCGCCTCACAGTGAGGCCGGCGGCGGAGCGCCGACCTTTGAGCGCGCAGAAAATGACGGGAGGAGGGACAAAGGCGCGAAGACTCTGAAATTCAAATTTTGACCGCAGGTAACTCAACTTCTACAAAACGCATTAAAATAAATCTTGCTGGAGGATATTCGTGATACGGCAACTTTATTCAATAGTGCTGCAGGGCTCAAACCATCGCTGGCAATAAAATATGACACAAAAAGGCGCCTCTTAAACAGTCGAAGAAATAGGGGGACATTTAAGCTCCGTCTTAAGAGTATGACGCGATAAAGTTAATGGGTCCCTTCAGCAGACACGGACACTGACCTTTACTTTTTTTCCACAAGACACACAAGGCATCTCTTTAACCAAGTCGAACGAATGTTCCTCAGTGGTCGAGGAGTAGCGGGCCCACCTCACCACCCAAGGGGCAGCGGTTCGAGTCCCGGCTCGAACATTTTTCTTACAATCGTTGTAGGGTGTTGGAATTACCCACGCGAGGTCATCGTGGCGTGATGGCCCTCTCTGGCAATCCTGATTTTCTCGACATGCCAACGCAAACGCCAAGAACTACGCTGGATTCTCCACTGAACAGGGCCCTTATCGCTATTGCGTTACTGTTATGCGCCTCTCAAGCTCGTGATAAAATAAAGTCAACCAAGAGGTGGACAGCTAAGATTTCGAACATTACAGTAATTATAGAATAAAGCTTGGCTCATTGACTCTAACAGAAAAGTAAAACTAAAAGCTAAAGAAGAAACCTATGAATGGAACTCATAATAAGAATACATGAAAACTGAAAAATTAAGAAAATGTAGTCATGGCAACTGTTTATGGGATGCGAATTCGCGGGACAGAATCTACTTCTGCGTTGCCTCACTATCCAATCAAATGTTATTGGTTCCAGCAGATGGGACACACATGTCCCCTCGTGGTTTTCTGCTTTTCATTGACCTCTTTCGCCTGACCACGATGAAATATTTTTTTTTTTCCGCGAACACTCATACCGCAAACTCTTGTCTATGACTCCTCTAGAATTAGCGGACGTCTAGACAATGCCCAGACTGGGTTGCTATAGCGGAAAGAGCCCGTCAAGACGTTTCGGAACACTTCCTGTTCGATGACGTCACTTCCGGCTCGGTGACGTCATGATCGCTGTCATGACATACGTGCTTATCATTACCACGCATCCCGTGTCATTGATGACGCCATCAGGTGTGACGCCAGACGGCGACACCTCCAATGGCCCGATGAGCTCCTTATGCTCTCGCGTAATGCACATCAGTAAAAAAAAAAAAAAAAAAAGCCTTTACGGCGTGGTTCAGGCTTCCATCGACATGCGAGACAATTACTGCACCATACCCTTTCCTCAAAAACCAATTTTCAATTTTTTTCAATTTTTTTCATTGTATTTTTTTTTTTCGGATCGCACGAACCAACTTATGCAGGTGTTCATTACCTGCTCCATATGACTGAGTCAAACCAGCCTCTTACGAAGGCGAACAAGTCGCCATTTCTCGCATTATTTGAGAACTCTATGCAGCAAAGAGAAAAAAAAGAACAAAGCTGTTGAATCTGAAAGATAAATAATAATCGAACAGCTCAAATCCGAGTAGCGGTCTTACCACCGGATGTGGAGTCTTTGGTCACTGATCTCATTGGCCGTGTAGTAAGTGTGATGGCTTGGACTGTGCCTCGGAACTCCTGTCGACCGCGGGAGACTATCGAGTTACGAGGAAGCTTAGCTCGGACACCCAGTTCCGGGTTTCCCCACCCATTCAAATAAATAAGAAGCGAAGAAACACTATCATTAAACAATCCATCTGGATTATCTTTGTTGCAATTAGTAAAGTTAAAGTGTGATGACTGATGGAAGCCGAATATTGAGTCTGGTTTTCAGAAGCTCATTAAATATAAGAGCGTACTAAAAGTTAGTCAACTATACTTGTTCGGGCGGTTAAAGCGAACAGCACTGACTAAAGGGATACTGTATACGCTAAATTGTTATGCCGGTAACGTGAATTTTTAAAACGCCTTACAGGCCCGCGGCAGTGGCTCAGTGGCTCGGCATTCGGCTGCTGATTTCAAGGTGTCGAGATCGAACCTCGGCCGCGGCGGCCGCATTGTGATGGAAGCGAAATGCAAAAACGCCCGTGCGTTGTGCGATGTCAGCGCGCGGCAAAGGACCACAGGTGGTCTAAATTAAACTGCAGCCGTCCACTATGACGTCCCTTATTGCCTATGTGTCTTGTCGAGATGTTAAATTTCACAATTTACAATGCATTTATAAAAAGCCTTAACTACGAAATAATGAAAAATATCCGGTTTAAACTCCCCAACAAGTGAGCATTTGAGAATGCAGGCGTTTGTCGCCGTGAGGGAGGAACCGAGTAATAAAAAAGTATAATTAAAAACTGCACAATTTTAGCATTCTTTAATCACACGCAGACAGCCGAGTAAACGTTTTGTTTCGACCAGTCGCTAAATTGTGAATTCCTTTTAAGGGAACAGGTATGGCACCTTCTAGGCATTCCGGCTGGTCTGGAGGATCCGTTTTCTCCAGTTCTGTTGGAGGGGCAATTCGATATTCAGGGCATTGCAGTCTGTTTACGATAACAGGATCTGGTTGTTATCTGGTTGTTATTTTTCGCGCATCTTTGTCATCAGCTGTGATTCCTTCAGAGTGGAAAACTGCACGTGCTGTTCGTGTTCTAAAGAAAGGGGACGCATCACTGATATAAATTATCGTCCCATCTCTCTCACTTCAACCTGTTGCAAATTACTAGAACACATAATAGCCAAGTTCATCATCGGTTTTCTTGACGATAACAATATCCTTTCTAACGTTCAACACGGGTTTAGGAAGGGCTATTCTACTGTAACTCAACTAACATCGGTTGTTCATAGTTTCGCATCTGTACTTGATAAAACCGGCCAGGCTGATATTATTTTCATGGATTTTAGTAAAGCATTTGACCTCGTCTCCCATTCTAAATTTATTTACAAGCTTAAACAAGTTGGTCTTCCTAACTTTATAGTTAACTGGGTCTCAGCTTACTTATCTAACCGACAGCAGTTTGTTAGTATTGACGACTATTATTCACACAGCCTGCCTGTCTCTTCTGGTGTTCCCAAAGGAAGTGTCCTCGGTCCCCTGTTATTTTTAATATATGTGAATGACATTGTAAAAGTAGTTACTCATCCCGTTCAAATCCGGCTGTTTGCAGATGACTGTGTTTTGTTTAATGTAATTACATGTCGTGAAGACCAACTATTACTCAATTTAAACCTAAACAATATTCTGGATTGGTGCAACCTGTGGGACATGAAACTTAACGCTCAGAAAACCGTATTTATGAGATTAACCAAGAAAAAAAAACAGCCTTTTATACCCTTACGCTCTTCCATCATTTCCACTTTCGGAGGTAACTGAATATGAATATCTTGGCGTGACGATAACTAATAATCTAAGCTGGAACAAACACATAAGTAACGTATGTGCATCAGGGTTTCGTAAACTTTGTATCCTCAAGCACAAACTGAAGAATGCTCCTGCGGACTTGAAATTTTTAGCCTATTCATCATTAATCAGACCCAAGTTAGAATACGCTTGCATTGTCTGGGACCCATTTACTAAAACTAAGATTCAAGCGCTTGAAATGATCCAGCGCAAGGCCATTCGATTCATATTTTCAAAATACCGTTCAACCGACTCACCTACTGCCATAATGCGAGCAAACCGAATTCAAACATTGCAGGTAAGACGTAAAATTCTCAGATTAAAATTTCTTTTCCTTCTCAAACATAACAAGTTGTCAGTGTGCCCGGATTCCTACGTCAAGCCATTTTCCGCTCCACGACCAACAAGACATCGCCACTCTGATTCACTAACTCCATTCACCGCCAGAACTAACCTATTTAAATACTCCTTCTTCCCCCGCACCGTAACTGAATGGAATGCTTTACCTTTAACAGCACTATGTGACATTGACTCCATTGAAGAAATAGAAGATTGACGCCATCTAACTTATTTGCTTTGTGTTTCGAATTTTCTTTCAGTGTTTTATTTTTGTATATTCATTTTGCACTGTATTGCCCCTCCTGCTAGGGCCCAGAAGGGCCTGCAGTATTCTGTAAATAAATAAATAAATAAAACATTTTACAGCTAGTTACTTTCCATCAATTTTACCGCCACAGCGTTAGAACGGAGGTTCGGGGAAAAAGCCGCGTTGTCACATTAATTCAGAACTGCGCTCTTAAAAAAAAAGGTAGAAGTTTGGTTTGGTTTATTGGGGTTTAACGTCCTAAAGCGACTGAGGCTATGAGAGACGCCGTAGTGAAGGGCTCCGGAAATTTCGACCACCTGGGGATCTTTAACGTGCACTGACATCGCACAGCACACGGGCCTCTGGAATTTCGCCTTCAAGAAATTCAGCCGCCGCGGCCGGGATCGAACCCGCGTCTTTCGGGCCAGCAGCCGAGCGCCGTAACCACTGTGCCACCGCGGCGGGGCAAAAGGTAGAAGTACTTAGTAAAAATGGGTTGGTAACTGAATGTCACATATGTTACTACCCTGTTAGTAAGTGCAGTTAGTAACAGGATGGTTAGTAACAGTTACGAACCCATTGAGTTAGTAACGGCTGCTACCGCCAGTTAGTAACGGGAAGCTAGCAGTGTTTACTAAGAAAATGAATAAAAACTCGCATATGTTGCTAGATTCATCGTACGGTGCATGTGCTGGCGTGGCTTGTCAAATTTATGCGTACTCGAAAAATAAAAAAGCTTTACAGCCAATTTGACTAATTCCGGAATCTAGACAGAGCTATCAGAGGGTGCTGGCCGTAAATCACACACACTTAGGTTTAAGCTTATGGCGCATTACATGTACAAATTATGCGAGGTGATGGCATGCAGGAAAAGCACAAATCAGGGAGAGTCACACTCGCGCACTGCGCGTGCACAGGTAAATCTTTCGCAGCCTTATATACTCCGTAAATCAGACTCTCATTTACGGGCTAGTGGCTCCTACCGGTTGGGCTAAGATACCAGCGTTAATTATGAAGTTGAGATTGTAGAAACAGCTTAGCCTACCTAACCATATGCTCCTGCAGAAATATTTAATTGGCACGACAGTCTGTGTCAGTTATATTCTTTGACTTTATTTTAGGATTAAAGGAACGGTTACTAACCAGGTAGTAACTAGCTACCATAGTTAGTAAAAAGGCAGCAAGGGCTACTTTTACTACCTATACGTTGAAGAGGGTAGTAAATAGCTCATAAAAGGTATTAAAACGAAGTCAGAGTTAGTAACTGCGGCACTTACTACCTTTTTACTAACTTTTTTTTTAAAGTGTGGTCGTGAAGGTTTTGACGTCACACGTTGAGCTGTGGAACGAAAATAATTAAAACTACAGTTAAATTGTGTCCGCGAGGTTGTACCATGACTGAAATGTCATTATGATATATAATGATCTAAAGCAAATTATCTTTTCAGGAGGACACAGGGGCGCAATAAAAGACACGGACATAGAGGTAGACAAGGACGAGCGCTTACTATCAACAGGCTTTATTCGACGTAGACCGTTAATATACCTTCGCTTACCCAAGCGCCACTGTGCGAATCACAAGCACGTGGGTACCAGAAAACACCAAAAGAAATCCAAAGGTAGGCGATTACAGAAATCTATCCAAGAAAACCATTTCCGATCGGCGAAGTATCACAGATGAATCACTGATGCAGTTATCTCCTTTTTTTCTGATGTAATAGGCTTCCACCGGTTCCCGTTCAATCTGATCGCGGCTTCTCAACAATACTCTACAGTCCGATAAGCGGGGAAAACAGGCCACCTTAGTCTTCTTAGTGCATTCTTGGCAATGGTCCGGGAGATGGGAGCCTGTCTTCTTTAAAGAATTCTTGTGCTCCAGAAGGCGCTGGTTGAGGCAACGTCCAGTTTGCCCAACGTAAACCTTCCCGCAAGTGAGCGGGAACTCATACACAACTCTTTTTTTGCAGGTTGCGTGGGGCTTACGGTGTTTTACGCCACACTCTTGCCGTTTTTCTTTTCTTCTTATGCGTGCGCACAGACCGGACAACATTCGCGGAGCAGAAAAAACTACTTCTACTCCGTACTTCTTGGCCACCTTCTTGATGTTGTGGGAAGTTCTGTGTACGTATGGTACCACCTCCGGCCTTGAACACTTCGTTGGGTCTTTCGCATTGCTCTGCTTGCTGCACTTCAATTTTTTGACCAAGGACTGCGTCACAGCAAGAATGAGGGAATCAGGGAAGCCTGCCTTTTCCAGCCTTGAGACCTGTGACAAGAAGCCAGCGTGCACAGCGTGGTGACAGGACTTCGTTAGTGCAGACGAAAGACATTGTAAAGCGATAGCCCTTTTGACCGTCTTAGAATGATTAGAATGAAATGGTAGCAAATCTTTCTTTGCGCGCGGACAATACCGCCAGCAAACATGTGAAGGGTGAAATGTTAAGGTGATATCTAAAAACTGCAGTTGGTTATCACTGCTTGGCTTTTCATGGGTAAAGGTGAGTCCCATGCCTTTCCTTCCAAACGTATCTAAAACATCAGCCACGGCCTCGTCAAAACTAAATCACCTTCCTTTAACAGAACCAGGTAGTCATCTACATATCTGAACACGTGAGCTATACGGTCTGTGTCAAAAGTTTCACTCAAAGAGCGGTCAACTTGCGATAAAAAATAGTAGATAGAACCGGGGCTACGCAAGAGCCTATGCAAATACCTTGCTTTTGAAGATAGGTACGATCATTAAATTCAATAAAAGTGGCATTCAGGTAAAGCTCTAGTAATGACAGGAAGTTGTCCACGTTCAAACCAGTGGCATTTTGAAACGCGGTGATACCATTTCTATCTATACAATCACGCACCGTGATGAACAGGGGCTGGTGTGGAATAGAATAGAAAAGATCCTTAAGATAAATTCAGAAACCGGTCTTAATATTCCTCGCAGACTGAACAAAGGCTATCACTTCATCAGAGTTCTTAGTGGCATAAGGGTCCGCATCTTGCAGTGTCCTGAGGTACTTGAGCAGAAACTGTTTCAAAATGCCACTGGTTTGAACGTGGACAACTTCATGTCATTACTAGAGCTTTACCTGAATGCCACTTTTATTGAATTTAATGATCGTACCTATCTTCAAAAGCAAGGTATTTGCATAGGCTCTTGCGTAGCCCCGGTTCTATCTACTATTTTTTATCGCAAGTTGACCGCTCTTTGAGTGAAACTTTTGACACAGACCGTATAGCTCACGTGTTCAGATATGTAGATGACTACCTGGTTCTGTTAAAGGAAGGTGATTTAGTTTTGACGAGGCCGTGGCTGATGTTTTAGATACGTTTGGAAGGAAAGGCATGGGACTCACCTTTACCCATGAAAAGCCAAGCAGTGATAACCAACTGCAGTTTTTAGATATCACCTTAACATTTCACCCTTCACATGTTTGCTGGCGGTATTGTCCGCGCGCAAAGAAAGATTTGCTACCATTTCATTCTAATCATTCTAAGACGGTCAAAAGGGCTATCGCTTTACAATGTCTTTCGTCTGCACTAACGAAGTCCTGTCACCACGCTGTGCACGCTGGCTTCTTGTCACAGGTCTCAAGGCTGGAAAAGGCAGGCTTCCCTGATTCCCTCATTCTTGCTGTGACGCAGTCCTTGGTCAAAAAATTGAAGTGCAGCAAGCAGAGCAATGCGAAAGACCCAACGAAGTGTTCAAGGCCGGAGGTGGTACCATACGTACACAGAACTTCCCACAACATCAAGAAGGTTGCCAAGAAGTACGGAGTAGAAGTAGTTTTTTCTGCTCCGCGAATGTTGTCCGGTCTGTGCGCACGCATAAGAAGAAAAGAAAAACGGCAAGAGTGTGGCGTAAAACACCGTAAGCCCCACGCAACCTGCAAAAAAAGAGTTGTGTATGAGTTCCCGCTCACTTACGGGAAGGTTTACGTTGGGCAAACTGGACGTTGCCTCAACCAGCGCCTTCTGGAGCACAAGAATTCTTTAAAGAAGACAGGCTCCCATCTCCCGGACCATTGCCAAGAATGCACTAAGAAGGCCGCCGCGGTGGCTCAGTGGCTATGGTGCTCGGCTGCTGACCCAAAAGACGCGGGTTCGATCCCGGCCGCGGCGGCTGGAATTTCTTTGGAGGAGAAATTCTAGAGGCCCGTGTACTGTGCGATGTCAGTGCACGTTAAAGAACCCCAGGTGGTCGAAATTTCCGGAGCCCTCCACTACGGCGTCTCTCATAGCCTTAGTCGCTTTGGGACGTTAAACCCCATAAACCAACCAACCAGCACTAAGAAGACTAAGGTCGCCTGTTTTCCCCGCTTATCGGACTGTAGAGTATTGTTGAGAAGCCGCGATCAGATTGAACGGGAACCGGTGGAAGCCTATTACATCAGAAAAAAAGGAGATAACTGCATCAGTGATTCATCTGTGATACTTCGCCGATCTGAAATGGTTTTCTTAGATAGATTTCTGTAATCGCCTACCTTTGGATTTCTTTTGGTGTTTTCTGGTACCCACGTGCTTGTGATTCGCACAGTGGCGCTTGGGTAAGCGAAGGTATATTAACGGTCTACGTCGAATAAAGCCTGTTGATAGTAAGCGCTCGTCCTTGTCTACCTCTATGTCCGTGTCTTTTATTGCGCCCCTGTGTCCTCCTGAAAAGTTATGAACCAACACGCCCAAATACAAGTACTTATAAAGCAAATTAATCCCGCTGGAAGGCAAATTGGTGTACTCAGTTGGGGATTGAACTTACAACCCTCATTGGGTTGCTGGTCAGACACGTTGCCCCTTGGTCATTGAGGCCCACTTGTTAGACTAGGCAAAAGAGAAAACTTGTGCGTCTTGTGGTGTACTGCACGGCCTACTATGCCTTCTGGTGTATGGTAATTAGTGCGTATGAATAAAGGAGATACTAATTGATAAATAAAGTAACAAAGAACCATTAACGCTGTCGCGTCATACCCTTAAGGTGTAACTTATGTATCCCCTTAATTTGTTTTTTTTTTTCGGGAGACCGTTTATGAGCTTTCATTTTTTTGTTTCTTGATTGTTTGTAGAACAAGGATTATTTAGTCAACCATTACAATATTAGTGCAGTAGGTCTCTTAAGGTGTACCATTAGCTAAGGAGAAAATCCATTGCGAAGTGCACTCTATCATAATGGAACAACACTCGCGAATATAGCAAAGCAAAAAAAAAAATCATGAAGTTCCTTTTGCAAGTAGTAGTTCAAAAAAATATACGCAATAGCCGCTATACTATTGACGTAAAAAAAAAATGTGAGCTTGGCGTTTAGCTTTTGGGGCTTAATACATTCTGCCGCTCTACTGGGGAAGTATACTGCACGTCAAAGACTCGGCGGTCGTAGCTCCCGTTCGATCACTGCATTGAGCAGATCCTATTTAGGAGTTTTTCGAAACTGAGCATTTTCCTTAGAAGAAACGCTTCTGAAGCAGTTGCTTTTCACGACCGCATAGCTCGAAATACACGTCTCAATCATTCGCGCGACAAAAAAAAAAGAGTGAGAGCTGCGCGAGAGAATAGCGCGCACTTTAAATCTGTCAGTACACGTATACGCTGACTTTCACTTTACTAACACACACCCTCGGCTTATCTTTCGGCAGATTCACCAATATCTGCAAGTTGTGCTATTTGGCAAATCGCATCCAAATCAGCGCAGAGGTGCTTAGTTGGAGCATCTCTGCGTTTTCTACGCATTTCAACAGGGTAAGTGTAGCTGGGCCCGAGTTAAGCGTACTGGGATACGGTTTGAGCGCCAGTAACTTGAGCGCTCTTTTTGCGCCAAACGACGAAGTTTCGCACACTTTTTTTTTTTTAAGAATGCATCAGTATCTTGGCACGGCCGTCACTGGAATTGCTTTATTGCGCACCGCAGTATTTCTCTACTGCGCTACACCGAGCGCCACCAACGCTAAAATCGAGCATTTTCCGTCTGTTCCGTATGGCGCGTGCGGTGCGAAAGTATCAGCCGAAGCGAGAATAGTGTATGGTGCTGAAGCACCAGACGATGTGAAAACGTAAATGAGGTCCTTAAAGGAAGCAGTGCGGAACTTGATCAAGATTTGTACGTCACTCAGCTTGTCTACTTCGTTTTAGAAGAAACTAGTAGCCCCGGGGGACACTACGAGAAATACGAGACCGAAACGAAGAGCTAGCTTCGCTCCCCGTGTGCCATTTGCAAAAATCAGAATGAGTGAAGGTTTGGGTGAGTTGGTTGTTCATGCTTTTAGAATTTCAACCGACATGACAGACAGAACAGTCTGCAGCAGTCATTTTCATGTCCTGTCTGTTGTGTGCGTTGAAATTCCAAAATCCGCAAATCACTTTCTCTGCCTAGAAAAAAAAAAAAAACATTTACCATGAAGGCGCGGCCCGTCCTAAGGGCAGAAGTTGGGTGCAGCGCTCAAGAATACTTGGCGCAGCCGTATTTCACCCTCCCTTCGCGACCTGCAACACGGGAGGGTGCATTGCACGTGCGAAGCAATGTCTTGGCGTAATTGCCCTTATTCCCTTTATGCGACATGGACGCAAAGCAGAAGCATACAGGAAAGGAATGCGGCATTATTCTGACAACAGATGCTTTTAGCGCTGCACCCGATTTCTGCCTTCAAATGCAGGTTAGGTAGCCATTGTATTCTTTACATGCCCTTGTATGACCGCTTCACACCACTGTCTCCCCCCCCCCTTATGTAATGTCCCAGACGGGATCTTTAAGGGTTCAATAAATGATGATGATGATGATGATGATGATGGTGAAGGGGCTTTCGATGTTCAAATAAACTGGTTTCCAAAGTTTTGCGAAGGGTCTATCCCTATAGTTTCTTTCTGCTAGCGCTCCGGCATTATATAGGTACATATTGGCATAAAGTGGGAATTGCGTGGGAAAATAAAGTGGAAATTACATGAGAAGGGAGAAGGAGTGCAACTGTCAAGCGAGAAGGAATACAACTTTCGAAGTACGCATAGGGTTAAGGCAGGGTTGTCTATCACTGCTTCTCGCTTTATATATGATAAATATGGAAAGAAAGCTACAGGAAAGTAATCTAGGTTATAATCTGCCATAGAGATTAGGCGGAAAGGACGTAGAGCAACGGCTCCTCAGTTTAATGCATGCGAGCGATATTGTAGTTGGCTGACCGCCAGGAAGATTTGCAGACCCTGGTTAATTCTCGTGGATACGAAGAATGGCTATTGCTGCAACCAGTTCCAATTATTATTCCAATTGCAATTATGAGTGCAAATTAAGCCACTCTAAAACAGCAAAACGGAGCTTTGCGAAAGGCTCTGTATGCAATACAGCATTAAAAATTATATACAAATTACCGCGATAAAATTTAAGACAGACCAATTAAACTGGTATGGGTTCCAGCTCACTCCGGCAGTGAGGGAAACGAAAAAGTCAACCAATATGCCCGAGAGTTCGTCGGCAGGGCGGTGGGTGATTTGGATATTAGACCGGCTGGTGAGCGGATGCTCTCGTACCATGAGATTACTTCCCACTACAGATACAGTAGACTTAAATTCCCTCCCCTCACCCTTCGTTCAACAAAATGCAAGGTGTAGTCTGGAGGCAGTTCCAAACAGGAACCTTCATTAATCCATGCATGTATCGCCCCTGACTAGTTCAGACTAGAGTGGGTTAACTGCAGGGCACTCAAAGCCACTCTCAATCGCATTCGTTTCGAATGCCCTGCGGACAAGCCCCCGGAGCAATTGCGACTCTTCAAGCTAGAACAGTGGGAGACTGCGTTGTCCAGCTCGGACCCGGAGGTACAACTCCGTGCAACAGGCAGGGCCGAAGAGGTCGCTACAAAGCTGTGCTGCGTAGCCATTTGGCGGCCACTCTAGAAGAGAGCCCACCATGAACTTTAATCCGAATATCCTGCGATCCCCTTCCTCACACTTTCCGATGAATAAGGTGGTTCTACTAATTTTATTTCACACATGCAACATATTTATACACCAAACACAGATTTAAAAAAAAAAACTGCGGTGCTAGCAGAAAGTAGTGACATGACCCCGCGATTAATAATTAAAGCTCAAGATGATAAATTATTCTGGAGAGACATGTGTAAGCACTCCCTGTATCTTTTTATGTGATGAAGAACTCTCGTTTCTGAGGCAACGTTACTGTTAACACAAGTGATGACGTGTCTTTGGGGTATAAATATATTGCATGTGTGAAATAAAATTTGTTGGAAGTTAGTGCTTGTGTTGTTCGTTTCTTCTTGTGTCCTGTCCTACTCTGCGCTATATTCTCTTGCTACGATCATGCACCAACAAGTCCAAAAAGCCACGCTTTTGTTCTACGACTCCCACGCTGCTTCGCTTTTAGCGCAGTTAAGTCAAGTCTGAAGATTTTCAACGATTCCACTAACAGCTGCTTACAATACAAGGCCATGCAATACGTAGACTGGCACAATAAAATACATCAGGGTATGGGTAAACGAAGGACCAATATACACATTAAAGCACAAACATACGGTCAGGGCGAAAGGGCGAAGAAATGCCGCGATAATTAAAAATAGGACTTCATGAGGGTACAACAAGTATGTAGTACTGAAAGGTGTTTTGAAAAAAGTAATGGCGCCAGGGATCACTTTTGGGAATGCGGTTTTGTGCCTAGGGGCCGAAGTTCAGTCGGGCCTACTAGGACTAGAATAAATCAGACAGGTGCTGGAGGATTAGCACTAGGTGCTTTCAGCAAAACCACGAACGAGGAAGTACAGCGGGACATGGGCTGGGCGTCGTTCGAAGCACAGGAATCTCAGAGTAAAATATTATATACAGAACGCCTGAGGAAACTGGACGATAACAGGTGGGCAACCAAGGTGTTTAAATAGTTATAGAGAAAGAGCGTTGACTCACAGTGGCGGAAAAGGATTAGGAAACTAACCTGTAAGTATGCGGGAAACAAGAACGGAGAAATAAAGAGCTTTAAACGACAGGAAACAAGCACATAAGGTAAAAACTAAAATACTTCAGGAAAAAAACAGACTGTGGAACTATATAGAAGTTGGAAAAGGCATATCAGGAAGGAATCATTCTATAATAACTCAAGAGGCAGTGCCCTGCTCTTTGAAGCTAGATCACAACGCGAAGCTACAAAAAGAAATTTAACCAAGAAGATGACACATGTGCAATCGTGGAGAATCTTTAGAAACCCATTTGAAAGGAGACGCTCCTATCCTCCATTCATTCCATCCAACCGTGCACGCCCGCCATGCGCCTCCACCGTGGATGGACGAGAGCGTCCCTTTTGAAACGGGGTGGCGGTAGTTGCCACTATGCTCGGTTTTATTCCCCCTATATTTCTTTAACAGTGTAATAAATCGGTGTATAAGTTCGCCATTTTCTTTAAATACAATTTTTAATCCTACATTTCTAACCTTACGTCACCTCTGCTTCTGAGCCACCAATCTTTCAATGGCTTCTTCCTAACTTCTACTGCAGATTCATTCACATGACCATAGTTATCTTTAAACCCTATGGCCTCAGGGAGAGGGATTGTGCCTGCATCGACATCCGGGTGGACACCGCCATATTCTAGTATAAGATGTTAATACAGTTTCCGCATTTTACCACACACCGCACATGTATCGTCATCTTAGTTAAATTTCTTCTTGCAGCTTCGCGTTCAAAGACACTCTGATCTAGCTTCAAAGAGTAGGGCACTGCGTCTTGAGTTATAGAACCGTCGGTCCTGCGTTCAGCGCCACCAGTGGCCAGTTTTGCGCCCCGAGTGGGATAACGCCCCATACGAATATATGTAAACAAAGATTTTCAAAGAATTTTTGTAACTTCACAATGCACCTATGACGTCTACCCTCCATGAACAAAAGCCTAGTGCATTCATGAACAGAATGCGAAAGACTGAAAAGTCATTTCAAAGGGGGTGTCTTTTTAAAACACCGCGATCTTCGGCTGCGGGTATACAGGGCGGGAATGCGACCCATAAAAACACACGTAAACAAAACTTACAGAACAATTTTTTTGTTTCACAGTGTATTCATGGAGGCAGCCGTTCGTTAACAGTTGGCGAGCGCTTTGAAGAAGAGAGTGAAGTATGCAACGTCATTTCGAAGCGATCTTTTTAAAAAGACTCGATAAATGTGTGTTGTGAAGCCTGACACACGCCCGAAGGGCGCTATATCCCGTATGCTGGGTATACAAACTCCTCGTGGAGTCTCACTTGCTACCGCGTGCGCTACATTTGCTAATAATACAGTCGTTCAAACTGAACGGCCTATACATGCAGCTCTACATGAAAAGTTCTCAAATGGCACGATAAGCAAACGAAAGCAAACCGCGTACTGTAGCGGCGGCCGCGTTCCAATGGAGGCGAAACGCGAAAGCGCCCGAGTGCTGTGCGATGTCGGTGCATGGCATAGGTCGGCACACTCACTCATGAGTGCACTCATATCACCTCACTCACACTCACACTCACGTCTGTGAGTGTGAGTGCGAGTGAGTGGATGTGAGTGAGGGTGGTCATGAGTGTGAGTGCGAGTGAGTGGTTGTGAGTGAGGGTGGTCGTGAGTGTGAGTGCGAGTGAGTGGTTGTGAGTTTGAGTAGACCCGAGTGTGAGTGCGAGTGAGTGGATATGAGTGCCGGTGGTCATGAGTGTCAGTGCGAGTGAGTGGATGTCAGCATGGGTGGCCATGAGTGTGAGTGTGAGTGAGCGGATGTGAGTGTAAGTGGAGATGTGTGTGAGTGCGAGTGAGTGGATGTGAGCGTGAGTAGAGGTGAGTGGTGAGTGGACATGTTTGATGGGTAGATGTGAGTGGACATGAGTGGTAATGAGTGGTTGTGAGTGGACGTGAGTGGCAATGAGTGTTTGTGAGTGGACGTGAGTGGCAATGAGGGGTTGTGAATGGACATGAGTGGCAATGAGTGGTTGTGAGTGGACGTGAGTGGACGTGAGTGGCAATGAGTGGTTGTGAGTGGAGGTGAGTGGCAATGAATGGATGTGAGTGGTGGGTGGACGCGACAGCGAAGTCTGTCGCGATACCCGCTTAGCTATTTTCATGTTGTTGACAGCTGAGGGAAGCAAATATTCACTACTGAGGGCACTCGAGGCAGCATAAGGCATCATGCTCGTGTCTTTGGACAGCCGAAGCAGAGGATTCCGGTGGCACAGGAACTGCAATATTTCGTTGCATTTGTAGTTCACCATTGGCACTGGTGCAGACCCTTCGCGGATGCAATGTGCCGCTACAAGTTTTGTGAGATCCTTTATCGAATTTCGCATTGCCAGCCCTGAAAATATAGACAGCTGTATCTTGCCACGCTCCCCGCACGGCTAGATCTCATATACACAAGAGTTACGATGCTTACTGCTGAAACAACGACTGTCCGCTTCTTGGCAATAACTACCGTGAGATGGGATCTCGAGGGCTGCAGTGGACTCTTAGGTTTTTTTTGTGTGTGTGTGCCCAGGTGTGTGCATTGCAGAGCTTTGCTCTGGCTGTAATTTGTTGACTGGGCCGGACCCACGCGAAATCCTGACCTACTTGGCGCCTAAGCTTTGTCACTGGGCGAGTGAAATCGAAAGAAGCTTGTGAAATGCGATTTTGTTTATTTTTCGTGTTTTCAGTGAAGTAAGGCGCGCGCTACAAATGGCTCGCAAGTTACCTGCATACGCATTCTTCCGCGAACGACGTTGAAGAATAATCAGGTGAAATGTAAGCGCCCCCTATCACCACGCGAGTGCACACGTGGTCTCCGCACGCACTAGCCTCAAAAACATCGCGCTGGATTGTAAAACCTCTTTTAGACAGGGGTTATGTGCAATGCAGAAAACGTTCTGAACTGCAGACATGTCCACAGATCGGTCACACTTAGTAGCTAAGGAGTTTTGTAAATGGACTGATAATGGCAACTACCCCTAGCATCGTTATTACGCGGGGATATCCTCTATTTGCGGCCCATTGCAGCCATTTTCCTTTGCGTGAGGAAATCACTCGATCGTTTGAAAAACACGCTCCATATTCCATGCCGCGAAAAGTATCCATACTTGCCATTTGACTCCAATGTGTCCATGCAGAGTCACGGAACGTCATTGTCAAGCAAGACCAAATATTGGTAATTAGACACCATCCAATACTATTCCCAAGACAAATTCATTATTTTTACTTATACACCGTCATAGGCGCGTGCACAAGGGAGGGAGGTGCCCCCCCCCTCAATCATCTAAGCCCCTCCTTAATCGCCAAGTCTGCCTCATACAATTACTTGTCGGACCTGTTCCGTCACAGTTTACAGGGCAGTGCTATGTCCAATCAGGTTCTTTAGTGGTCGAAGACCCATGATGTTGCGTTCAAGAACTGTTTACTGTCCGGGTCATTTTGAGGCAAGCTTTTCAGGTTCTTTTTTGCTGTGACAGTGAAAAAAAACAAAACAAATCTGTCACATTTGCTGGGGTTTAGAGAGAATGGAAATTACTCTGGAAGCGGGATGTTACATTGATACTTCAGCGACGCAGTGGCATGCCTTCCTCTGCCGGTACTCACGTGGTGAACAAGGGAGCCGAAAGCCTCAGTGTGCTTGCGAACGTTTCAACAAGAGGGTTGTGTCAGTCAGGATGAAGACAAGACCTCTTGTGGAAACTCTGGCAAGCACCCTGAGCCTTTCCCCTCCCTTCGTTCACATTTTGAGTGTGAAGGAACTAGCGGCTTATCCTCTCTATACCATATATTCCTCTGTCGATGTTAGATTAAAATAAAAACTACTGCTGAATAATATCTTGTATATTTTGAAATTACATCGCATGGAAAAAATGTTCTATAATCATTCCTCACCTTCGCGCTCCGTTCTGGCCGTAAAGGCCTAGGAGAAAAGGTTGGAGGTGGGGGTGGGGGGGGGGGGGCAGTGCGCTGAAACATGGCTCATTTTCATGGAGAACCCTGCACACGCCTATGGACACCGTTCAAAAACTTCTCTAAGAATCTTAGCTGATGCTGAACAGGCACTCATCGTCTCTGCAGCAAGCCCGAAAGGGAAGCGCACATGCGTACCATTCAGTGCATGGAATATGCATGATCAACGACCAGTTTCGTCGAGCAGTGAAGCTGTGAAAATTGGCCAAATAGCCCGCCAAAGCCTGGGCCGCTCAGCACCCCATCTTTGCGACACAGGCTTTGCTAGGGGAGCCATGAAAGCAGTCGGCTGCGGCAGTAAATCTCTCAACCCCTCCGTTGTTAGAAAACAAGGAAAGAGTGAGTGAACGTGAATGAGAGTGAGCGGACATGAGTGTGAGTGAGTGATTGGGAGTGCGAGTGGTCATGAGTGTGAGTGAGTGGTTGTGAGTGCGAGTGGTCATGAGTGTGAGCGAGTGGACATGAGTGCGAGTGTGAGTGAGTGGTTGTGAGTGTGAGTGGACATGAGTGCGAGTGTGAGTGAGTGGTTGGGAGTGTGAGTGGACATGAGTGCGAGTGTGAGTGAGTGGTTGGGAGTGTGAGTGGACATGAGTGCAAGTGTGAGTGAGTGACTGTGGGGGCGAGTGGTCATGAGTGTGAGTGCGAGTAGTCATGAGTGTGAATGCGAGTGAGTGGTTGTGAGTGCGAGTGGCCGTGAGTGTGAGTGTGATTGAGCCACCTCTATTGGTGCCGAGGTATGGTGCATGGTCGAAAATATTCCGGAGCCCTCCACTACGGCCATAGAGAAGTATGTTTCTCTATGCTGCGGCACCGCTTTCCTCTTTCACTCCCATCTTTCTCCCTTCCCTTACAGCGCGGTTCGGGTGTCCATCAATATGTGAGACAATTCCTGCTCCATTTCCTTTCCTCAAAAACCTTTTCTTTTTTTAAGACGACGGCGCAGACGACACCCCCGGCCGCCTCCGGCTTCCGTTAGCATGTTCGTAAACGCAGCGTGGTTGCGGTGGTTTCGGCCGGTCAATGGCCCGGCAGGTTTGATGATGATTATCGTGAATTTTTATGGCGCAAGGAAACCTGCGGCCAAAGAGCGCCATGACACAAGGTGTTTTCGTCTTCTCAAGGTGGGGTCAAAGACCCATTCCCCAAGCATTTAACCCTAAAGAAGCCGAGCACCAGGCCAGGGGAAAGCTTGTACCCATTGTATCACCGGTGGGTGCCCGGCGGCACTGGGGATCGAACCCCGCACCTCCCGGATGCGACCCGACAGATTTCTGCCGAGGTGGAAACTTCTATAAAGACGGTAAGCTTTTTGAATCCGGTCACGTCCACTATGTGAGAGAAGTTATGACTGAAAATGGGAGTGAAGTAATGTCGCCGTCTGTCACAGGCCGACGACAAAGGAGCCGCAGCAAAGGAAACAACGAAGAAATTATTAACTTACCGTATCCTTTAACTCAAAAGAGCTCATATGCAAAAAACTAGCAGCCTTTTGCAGATATTTTAATACAACAAAAGCATGTGTGATGAAAATAATCACGCAGAAAGATTACAAGAGTTTACTTTTGTCGAACGATTTGAACACACACAAAGTTTTCGCCGTTCATGCTTTCGTGTCGCGTCGGAAGGCGACAAAACTTGGTCTACGGCGAATTCCGACAAGTGCCGTTGCAGCCAAGAACACAGAAGTTAGCGTTAATTTTTTTAGCATAGTTTCTTACTATTAATTTGAGGGAGAGATGGCGGCTTTGCATTTCATCCGCCATGGACGCCCGAGGCATGCCGGGAAGATAACGGCTTCGGATTGGCACCTGGTGGCTTGTTGACTGTGCTACGGATTGGATTTTTCGGTTGTTCAGTTTCTTTATCACTGATGTTGTGTGCGCTTTGTGGTGGTGTAGTTATCCAACTACGCACGCAGTTCATTTGAGATCCTAAGCATCCGGAGGCGCTCGACAGTGGCTGGTGCCCGCTAGGCCAGGGCTGTGGCATGTTGCAAGTTGCGCGTCCGCGCCGAGGGTGGCGCCCCGGTCGAAACGATTGCAGCGATCCTGGTATCGGCGGTAAACGGGGCTGCAGTTAAGCCTAATAAAAGTGAAATTTTTCGACCACTATCAATAATAAAAACATGCTTATGAACTAAATTATAACCAGCCATAGGTATTAAAAATAAGACATCAAAGAAATTAGTTGCGAAGATGACGACGCGGGTAACGCGGCAGCAGACGACAAGCAGACGACGCACGGTCAGCCGCGCAAGCGAAAACGGCGACGTCGGCGACATTCGCACTGCAGCAGCGTCATTGGCGTCATGTCGAGTCACACAGTGAGCTTTTCTTGGAGTCTTTATACTAAGAACTAGCACTGCAGCATATTATGTTGTCCCTAGCCCAACGCACTGTGATTTCTTCTACACGAGTCAAAGGTTGAAAATTTTCTCTGCCTTTCTGTGCGTGTGTTTATTCATAGCCACAGACTGATGCGTTTCAATACAGGTCAGATGTTTTACTTCTCTGCTATTTACCTAAATCTCTTACAAAGTCACGTACAAACGTATATTCAGTCATGTAGCATTTTATTATGTATACTGTACCTTGATACCTTTTTTTATCCTCTATATATTCTCTGTGCGCTCATTTCTGCTAGGTTTACATAATGGCGTTTTTTTTTTATTTTTAGGATGCCTGTTACTGATACTGCAATGTCACTCATACTTAAAATCACTTTTTGGACATCGATTGTCACTGCTGATGTTCTTTTAATAAATTGTTCTTTGTACAAACACCATTTACGCTTTTCGTTCTCGATCGAGCGCAGCTGCTAAGCAGTCGCGCCGCTCGCCACCATACACCATGCTACATCAACAGACACATCGAAATACAAAAGCGAGTGAGCAGATTCCGTAAGTACTTAGGAAATCAAGCGTGAATGCAGCGCGGGATCAGTTAATCACCACTATTTACAAAGCTTGGATCGAGCTAGCGGCCGCCAGCACCAGGAACGCGCGGGTACAGTGCACTGTAGCGCGAGCAACCGGCCACAACCAGCCGCCTAAACACGCGCCGCCATATTGGATTTTTGATGCGTTTACCGCCTCTCCCAGGTGCCGCCACCATCGCCTTCTAAAAAAAACGTCCCCATTGGCTCTATGAGAGTGTCACTCCCTTGGCTAGGCCATAAGTCCGTTTGCTCCATCGCTTGGAGCCATTTACGCAGTAAGCTGGCTTTGTCTAGCAGAAGTCTGTGCTACCATTGAAAGCTGAAAGAAGGAAACAAAGCTTTTTTGTGAAATGAGAACTCAACTGTCCGCTACTGTGGCCACTCTGCACTTTCTAGGAGTTTCGGAGACACTTATATTTTGAAAGCGCAAAGTATTTCGGCAAGCGCAACTTATGTTAACCGTGCTCAACGAGGATTGCATTTGCTTCATTTCGAAAATTGGCGATGGCCGCGCATTGCATACATGAACGACTTCTACTTCATGAATTAACGCAAACATCCGCATGTTGCACTTGTCGGCATAAACACGGCCGTCACTTACGGGTAGGTCAGGTTCCTAATTCATGTTTTTCTTGGCAAAATCTGTAAGCGCAGCGCTAGGACATGGTGAGAGCCGGCACCTAGCACATGCAAACTATAAGTTCTCCTAGAAAAGTGAGGGTTGGGGCAAGGTTCTCACGGCACGAATTGCAGCCTATGCACGAACCCGCAATAGCAGACGGCACCAATCAAACGTTTGTTTTTCACAATACGAAAACGCAAGCTTCTGTAATGAATTAGAGACAACGTACAAACGGAAGAAGCTTGACACACTTCGTACCTTAGCTTTTTTTTTCTCTCTGCTTGTTGATTTTGCTTTTTGCGCTACTACTCATATGTTAATGCGGTTTGATTTAAAGCGTTGCCTGTCTTGCATGCCGTATTGCTCTTATCCAGCGTTTTCACGTCTCATTATCCTAGTACTCAATGGAAATCGATAAAGCCACCTCTGGAAGCTTCGGGCAGTATATTGTTGTGGCTATTATGCAGACACAATACACGGTATGGACTTTCGCCTGGCACTCAAGGCCGCATTGCCGCGTGCCATGGCACACACTAGCAGATGGTGCAGCGAGAACAGACACTTTTCGCGGCTGCTCACCGCAGAGGGCGCCCTCGAAACACCGTCTGCATATTTTATGGATTTCGATTCTCGGCGGATAAGAACAATGTCTTTTATGCATATGTTGAATAGAAATCGACTAAGGTTACCTTCCTAGGCACCTGCTTGCATTTGTGGGTGATATGAAAGTGTTTACGGACACATACTGTAGTCGATTCCTAAGGTAGGTTGTTAGTAAGAGGGCCCCTGCTGCAACATCTTTCAAGCTTTTTAATTAGGAGGTTGTGAGCAATGCAATCGAATGCTTTTGTGAAGTTTATGAACAGACCGATTACAAGCAACTTATTTTCGAGGTTTTGCAGTATGTAGTCTTTCTGTGCTATAAGTGCAAGTTCTGATGACTTTGCTTATTGAGCGTGTGTGATTATTTTGTTTCTTGCTGAACGATGCTGACTAGGAGTATTTTTTAATCATTTAATCGCCGATATCTTGTGTTAAGACGCCAGCTTGAAAATTTTTGCGGTGCGGCGACGAGCGATGGCAGACGAACGGCTCGTACGCTTTTCCTAACCTCAGTAAAAATCGTTTCATGGTCACTTTAATACGATGTTCGAAAAAAAAAGCGACATTTTCTCTCTTTTCTACGGAGAATAAAGCGAAAGCGGCGACCGCACTCCCACGCACGGCCTCTCCAGATTTGCAACAGCCATTTCAGCATGCCTACTTTATGCTGAATTGGATACATGGACCCGATTCATGGCGCACTAATGTGGCAACATCAACGTTCTCAGATCAAGTGATGCCAGCCGATACCATATAGTGGCCGCTATTGCCATGAAAACTAAAATCCACGGCAGCATACCCACAACATTGTTTTAATGTAAGACCACGACGCTCAGAAGTGCAAAAATATTCTCTTCGAGCACCTGCGTGCAACTACGACGGCACCCTCATGACGGCATCTCGGGGGGTTAACCCCACTCCTCTCCGCGCAAGTTTGATACGTACACAGAATTTTCGGGCATGCAGTGACGGACGCGCTGCTCGATATTTAGGCAGCGCAGTTCTTCCGGCACAAGTGCCGGAATGTGCTTTAATGTCATACAAAGCTCGAAATTAAAAAGTTAATTGCACTTAGCGAGGCAGTCGGAGTCGCAACAGCTGATGACAGGCGTTCATGGCGAAAGCTGCCATAAAGATATTACAGATACACGTTTTCTTAGAAACTGACCTCCGCCGAATCTATCCAGCGTATCGACGTTTTCGCAACGAAGTTGCAGTCTACCTTCGAATTGCGATCATCACGCTCGTTCCGGAGGAGGAAACTCGTTCTAGAAACAAACAAAAAGAAAGAATCGTGGAGCCGGAACAGTGCGCAGCCGACATGTCATAACGGCGCTCAGAAGGTGCTCGAAACGCAGATGGCCACGACTTTCATTGTTTGCGTGTCAGCCCTCATCATCACGCGCTGCCGAGAAACGCGCGTGATCTTACGCAGTTGCATGCAACGTTCATGTGGCAATAACCACCGCAAGCAAAGACTAACGCATACAGCAGCGCCCTTATGCGACGGCACCCTCATGACGGCAATTTCCATCTATGCTCGCACTGACCATGCATGCGGGTCCCTCGATGCGCCAGCGCGTCGAGGCACCCCAGAACGCGCACGCTCACCGCGCGGGAACGGCGCCATTCGCAATACCTGCCATGAAGATGTGCTAGAGGTGACAAGCGCCATTCCTGGTCGGCCTTTATTTGTTGCAAGCACGACGGCGATAGTGTGCTCGAGGTTTCGGATTTAAACTGGTTTTGAAAAGTTCGGCGCCAAATCGGACTTTTTCTTTTCCAATGAGTAATTTTTATTTCATTCTCGCTAGGTGCAGGTTCCCCACAAATTTTCGAAAATGCCAGTTCGGCTCAAATATAGCTCAGTACGTCACTGGGCACGATACTACTGAACTGTGAAGGGCGTCTCGGTAACGGCAGAGAGGACAGCGGTTCAAAGACAACGATAACGCAGTCGTGAAAGTGCGGACCTTTATGGTTCCACACGTGCAGCACGTGCCACAGAGTATAACGAAGCATTTTTTTCATACGGAGGAGCGAAGATGGCACCAAAAAGCGGCGATTAATGGTACAGATTTCGGCCTCCGACGAAATAGGGCACAGCCGTGGGAATCAAAGGTGCACTGAAGAGGAATCTGAACTCGTCTTTTTGCAGCGGGAACTCGATCTACACGCTCCGAGCATTCTTAGAAACGTCGAATTATAGCCCTGTGCGGTCGATTTCCCTAATTTAAATCGGATTAACTTCCGGCTCCCGCCTTTTTTTTTTTTTTTAATTCCCCGCAGTCGGTGGGAGGAGTCGATCAACGCATGGAGTGCCTTTAAGGCAGTCGCGTGGCGGCTTTGCTCTTATTTTGATTTTGAGGTTTCCGTGAATAAATATACCTAGTCAGACTACATGACTGCAAATTAGGCCCACGGAAATAAAAATACGCGCGGACTCTTTGCTTTCGCCGATTACTACGTATCACTCCGCCGATGGCAGAGCGGCAAGCCGCCACGGGACTGGTTGAAAGGTTGGTTGGCTCCTCCCACCGTCTGCGGGGAATTAAAAAAAAAAAAAGACGGGAGCCGGACGTTCAATCGGATTTATATTAGGGAAATCGGCCACACAGGGCAATAATTCGACGCTTCTAAGAACGCTTGGAACGTGTAGATCGAGTTCCAGCAGTAAAAATACGAGTTCACATTCCTCTTCAGTGCACCTTTAAGAGACGTTTGCTTAACGTGCCCACGGTCGTGTAGTGTTTACGAAATAAATCATCCTGGCACACACTACCTCGACATACAGGATTGGTCCAGTCTCCAGGTCGCAGGGTCTGCTTTTGAGTCTGGCACTAATCCGGTCCCCAGAGATATTGCGCTTAACCAACCGTGTACATCGTCGTTGATCACTTCGCGCAAACAATATTTCGTCATGCAATTACATACACGATACCTTCTTCCATATGGAGAGTCGCTGTTTCTAATAAATGCATACATGGTGCCAGGTACGTACCGTCTGGTCAGACGCATGCAGCTAAAAAAAGCGCGGCTGCGAGCTCAGACTACATTGCGCGCGGCGCGAAGCTCTCATTAATTAAAAACTTACCTGATCGGAGAATGCCTGCTTTAATGGCATTCATGACCTAAATGGTAGGGTTTTATCGTAAACAGAGAGGACGAGCGAAAGCAATTGGGGCAATACGGCCTCAAAGGCAACCGCATGAAAAGACTCAGCACGAGCAGCAACCGATTACGTTGGGTCTCGTGCACCGGGCGCGGAGCGCGCCGGTGACGCGGTGTGGGCGGGAGTATCGGCCAGAGTCCCTCGCATGGGCCAAGCGGGGGCGCTAGGAGTGTAAACGATGTTGCGGGATGGCGTCACTGTCGGCAGTGATGGCACAAAGCCACGAACATCGCTAGATCTTGCTCGGGGTTTACCCATCGGAATAGTGCTTCCGCACTAAAAACTGTAGTTGTGTGCAGGGGCACCGCACAACTCAATCGCATGGGCCGCACACGCACTACTCCGGCCACAAGCGCCGAACGCAAGCGACCAAATTCGCTCCCGAAACAAGCGAATAGAAAATAAAACCTCAACCGCGCAGAAAGGGCTAACTTCACCAAGAAAGGTTCCGCACACGCGCCGTTCACGGTAGACGCTCCCGAAGCGCTCCGTTCCGGCATTTTTTTTTTCTTACTTCGACATCTCAGAGCGAAGGAGATGACCTGCGTGACCAACGATCGGTGCGCGCTTGCACGGCAAGAGCGCAACCGTGCACCCAGCGCCCTGCCTTGAAAGGTTTCCTCATCTTCGCTTCAGCACGCACGCGACGACCCACTCGTCGAGACCGCCAAGCGATCGTTCAACCTGCACGCGAGACACAGCCCCCAGGCAGCGACGCGGACAGCAAAAGGCGCAGGCTGTGCATCCTCCGAGCGATAGGCAAACACGCCCCGGTCACCGGCCGGAGATGTTGCCAAGTATTTTCTCGACACGCGCGCGTCGCTCCCAAGCGGCCGTAGAAAATTGTTGCCGCACACACCGCCCGTTCGCGGGGACGCCCTCTGATCAACTGACCCCGTGGGAAATCCCCGCCAGGCAGGCCGCCTAGCCGCCTACCGGCGTTTAGCCCCCTTCAAAATCCGACCAATTGAGACAGAGGCAATCCAGTGCAAATGCCTACTCGATTATTCACTGCTCCACAATAGGCAATTTTTGTGGATCTGTGACGTAAGCAGTGACGGCGGACGACCATTCCCGCCAACATATGCCGGCGGCTAAACACCGCTCGGTGACAGCGTCACGAGGCAATGCTCCAAGAATCCGCAAGAATCCGGCTTCTGATCGCGGACCTTCATCCCCGGGGCTTCTTTCCTTGTTCCCTTCCAACACTAGCCCACAGAAAATGAACAAGCAGACAACAGCTACATTCCCACTCACATCGCGCTGAACACCACTGATATTCGCCGCAGTTCAGCAGTAGTAATCTTGGTCTTCAGATTCTTGGAGCTGGTTTGACTCTATTCACCCTGCTGCACAGATACAGTTCCACAGAGTTTTGCACAGCAACACTGCCAAACTGCCTTCCTTGTGCAGCTGTTTTCCAGTACACATGGTCGAATGGCAAATCATCAAAACTAAAAATTTGTGTACAGACATAGCCTCCTCTATTTTTTCGTGCCCGCTCAATCGCGGAAAACGCCGTTGTTAGGCGCCGTTTGTGCTAGTACGCGAAGCTGCCGACGAGTGGCGCGCGCAGCCCAGGATGGAGCAGACGACGCGGCAGGAGTTGCACGCAGCGTAAAAGACGGCGCGCAATTCTGCTACTGTGTGTACTACTCTCCGTTTAGTAAGATTGATGTGCGGACACGATCGTTAAAGTGCTAAATTGTTTTTGTTAAGCCATGTGCACATGTACTTTAGTAAAAGCTGCTCATCAAGGAAAATATGAAATCGGCGGCCGGGCATACATATCGAACGTTGCTCCAGTACCGAGATGAATACCTAAGTTTAAAGCTATATCGACGGTAATTGTTACTGTGCCTCTTTGTACAAAACACGTATTCTTAGCATAGGTCGTATCTGACCCAATATATAAGCAGAAACATTAAGGAAGCATTTTTGTGAGCGATGAGTGAATGGAAAAAATTTTACTGTCGTATATAGAATAAAACATACATGCAAAAATGTTTTCACAACTTCAAAATCTTTCTAGATAGAGGCTTTGATGTCAGCGGTTTCACTACATCGTTCCTGTCCGTCACCGATAAGGCATAGTTCGCAAAAACAGGGCGGAAAAACTGTTGTTTTTCTTCGGCCGGCCGGGCTTCATTCAGCTAATTCGAAATCTGTTTTTAGCGCCGCTTTATTCTGGGTTGCTGCGCATTTCAGTGCACAAGGATTAGGCGCGTTTTTGCTAACTTGTTCCGGCTCTGAGTGTGCTGGTTTCGTCGATGTTGATTGTGTGTCTTAGGAATGTTCGGTTAGAGGACTGCGCGCTTTCTTGCATAGTTGCGGACGTCGTTTTTGTGTTGCCGAATGTTTGCTTTTATATAATTTTGGTAATGGCTTAGGACGAGTTGGTCGTTTGTGGAGTAGGCAAAGGCCACATTTATTCCGCGGCCGCCGAAGCCCCTGCAGCCGGCCGCAACTACGCGCACGCCCATCCATCCTGGGCTGGCAGCGCCGCCCCGCGGAGAAACACGGCGGAGTCAGACGGCGCTTCAGCAGCCTTTGACCAGGCACAGAAAAAATAGAGGAGGCTATGGTACAGAATATGAGCAAATGACATGCCACATAGCATCAAGGTTAATCTATGTAAAGTTTTGGGAGACTGCCATGCCATGTAAAGAAGCTAACCAAATGACCTCCACAAAAGATCTGTTTTAACTAAACTAGTTTCAGCAAGTAATTAAACACCAGTATGAAAGCTTCACCTAACACGATGTAAAGCTCTCAATGCGGAAACATAACAGCAGAAACAACATACTTACACTGACTGCAAAACAAAGGCAAGCCGTGCGCAAATTGTGCTTACAGGTGCTTTCACATCATGTAAATGCTCAGAATTCTGTGTCAAAGAAAAATTTTGAAAGCCTCCACAGCAAGACTGTGAGAATGGCTTCATCCAATTACTAGTAAGCAATTTCACCTGCAATTAACCAATAATCAGCTGTCAAGACAAGTATATTTTCAATCACACTGCAACCCACAGTTCGGCATTCTCCATGAACAAAAATTCAGTACCCCCAAACAAGCCCAGTGGCCTCTGACAATTTTTTACAACCAGTAGTGCTCCTACAGCAGTCACTGACTGCATCAGTTCAAGTTATTGAGTGCAGTCAACCTTCAGATCACAGCCACATTTTCACCCACAAATTGCATACACTACTAAAAAGGAGGCAAGTGAAAACCAGTTATTTTTATTAACTATAACTAGAGACCTGCAAACAGCAATGTAACGTTTACATTGAAGGCACTTTTAAACTGATATCCCAGACATGAAAGTCTCGCCTTTGAACACTTTGAACAAGAATGCTTCATTTGTTAATTATGATGGCACATAAAGATGTGCAGTCATGAAATGGCAATATTCACAAATGAACAATTTGATTACATGTATATACATGGTACATGCCATGCGAAGAAAAATGCAGTTGTTCCTTCAATATTAAGTTGACTCACTTTTAAGGCTGAAATAAGCCTGAACTCAGTGCTTCCTAGTGCTAAAGCAAAAAACCCGCAACACTCAGTGACCAAGACCATAAAGCACATTAATGAACCAGTAACGCTTTAAAAACTGAGTTAGCAAACAAATACTAGGGACAGCAATGTCAACAGCATGTAGAATGTTCTCCAGCACATCTTGTAGCCATCTAGCTGCCACACCAAAGGGAATCTGCCAAACTCCAATTTTGCCCTCAGAACTCAGCAATGAAGGCGACACACATTTTTTGGGGAAGGGGCTGCATCAATGTGAAATTATAACTGCAACAACCACTCCCCCCTCCCCAAACAAGAAAAAAAGCACAAGCAGGTCATCACCTGCAAGAAGGTGTACATGCATAAAAATGCTAACACACACTACCTGGAACACAGTATGACCAGAAGTTCAAAAAAATTGAGCAGCCAAGAAGACAAGAACGTTAGAGTAGAGTACATTTGAACAACTGCTTCTGTCTTTGGTTGCGTGGCTGTCCCCAGCTGCAAGTCCCACAAATCAGCGTCCACCAAGTCACCGCCTGAATGCCCCCACAAATGTGATCACAGAGTCGATGGCTTCATCCACATTCCACGGTCGACCCAGGTAGAGGACACGCATGCCATCTTGAGAGTGGTGCTCCACTATGCCCCAGTGTACAAACAGCTGAACAGCATTGCGCAGTGTGTCAGCCGCGAAGCTCTCCTCTGTAATGGCAACAGAGTGAACAGCTTTAGGCACGATAACTACACCACAAATGGCATCGTTCTCAATCTGAATGACATCTTTGAATACACCCTGAAATTTAACTCACCCAATCCACACAACTGGCTGAAAAAAACTAACGATGTACAGGTGCCATCAAAAGTAAATGGAAGGCAATATTAAAGAAAATATTTAATCATTGCCCCCCCCAACTCATGCATCCTTGAATACATATGTTCAGCTTAATTGTGATTTTGTGAATTGCACCGTGCAATGGCTCTCCGTCTGCCTGAGCAGCTGCTGGTGGAATGAAGGTAGCAGCAATGAGGAAGGTCACGCCGAGCTGGCTTCTGCGCTGCTTTCGTGGCATCCACTCTAATCCTAAACAAATCTCTTGGAATAGCGCTAAGCTGCAGGCAACAAGGCAAATGCGTTTGACAGAAACATGCCTCGGAGCCAACCAGTTCATCTGTACCATACAGCGCTGAACACGCGGTGTTTGCCGCAGCAGAGTTTCATTTTCGCGCTTTCAGTAAAACACATTCGTGACACACTGGCAAATGGAATTGCAGCAGCAGCCACAACAAAATTCATGACGCCCATAACTGTAGTCAGCATCAGTGTGGGTGTAACATGCCAGAAGCCATTGAATGCGGTGGCAGTCAAGCGCTGATGAGTCTAGAGTCCCGCTTTGGCCAGTCTGCCGTCTCCATTCTACTCTGAATTGTCACCTGCTACTAATGCCTTGAGAGCAATAAAAAGGATACTCCCAAAAAGCTTCTAAATATCCACTGTTTTAAACTAGTGAGCAGCACCCAGTTGATGGGAACCAGGCCCAAATATGGTTTGGTATATGGGGTTTAACGTCCCAAAGCAACTGAGGCTATGAGAGACGCCGTAGTGAAGGGCTCCGGAAATTTCACCCACGTGGGGTTCTTTAACATGCACTGACATCGCACAGTACACGGGCCTGCAGAATTTCGCCTCCATAGAAATCCAACCGCTGCGGCCGGGATAGAACCTGCGTCTTTCGGGTCTCGGGTCAGCAGTCGAGCACCATAACCACTGAGCCATCGCGGCGGACCAAAAATGTCATAAGCAATGTATGCTTGCTTGCCATAATTGTGGTCTCACAATTTGCACCAACCAGAAATTAATGACAGAATTGCGTATGGTCGCAGCAGTATTTTGCCCATATGGAGATCTCGTACATAGCTTTCAAGTGAACAATGGCTTCAGGCTACAGGAGGCATCGCATTGGAACCAGGTTACCAGCCTGTTACAGTTCTCCAACACATTTGGCCAACAACATTGCAAAGTTTCCTTTTCGCTGCCTCGTGTTGGATCCTGTTCTATATCCTGCACACAACCTCAACTTTATGGTCAAGTTAGATTGGATGGCAAACTTGTGCTGACAGTAACACCATAATATACAGCCTAGCAATCAAAAGAACCAACCTTTAGTATTACACACTTCCTGTTCACGACACCTCTCACCATCACATATCTTGAGGCCACTTTCTTGCTTACAGTGACTGTACCTGACAGTGAAATGAAACACACCCTCAATCGCCTGCGGTGGTGGCTCATTGGTCATTGGATTTTGGTAGTTGCGCACGAAGTTGCAAGATCGGATCCTGACTGCAGTGGCCACATTTTCACAGGGGCAAAATGCAAAAATGCCAATGTGCTGTGCAATGTCTCCGTTCACTCCCTCCTTCATCCCTTCCCTCCTAGAGCAGCTCAAGTGTACACAGAGAGCACGACAGTTACAGCGCCTTTCCTTTTCTATAATGGCACCCTGTAACTAAACAAAACAATTAAAAAAAAACTGTTAAGTTTAGTGACTCAATATTTAAAATCTCCGATTCCCCTACAGAACTTACAGTGACTAATATTGAGTACCTTGAGGTGTGAAGAAGGAAACGCCACCTTGATTTCTTCTATTCACCACTTATAATCATAAGTTAGCATTAGACACCTCTGCATACTTATCCCCTCTACCCACCCAGCACACCCGTCATTGCACACTGTAATGCCATATTCAGCGAAAATTGAGTGTTGTATATTCTCGTTTTTTTTTTTTTTTCCATACAACATAATCGTCTAGAACCACCATATAGATTTGGCACAGTTTGAGTAGCACTAATTATGTCTTTTCCTCCCACATCTGTTTTGTTACAGTAGACTCGCAATAATTCAAGCTCTCGATAAATTCAAACAAATTTCGAAATTTCTAAAAAAATTATTTGTATGCATAGATGCATAGCAAATCATATTAAGCTTGGATCATATTAAGGTGTACTCCTGAAAACTCAAAAATCACTGGCCTCTTGAAGTTAGAATAAATGAGAGTCTACTGTACAGTGTTCTGTATTTGTTTTGCACATTTGCTCAAATGTGCCTGTCCTGCCTTGACCCTCCTGTGGTCTGCAGTATATACTAAATATAGTGAAAAATAATTCCCACTTTTCCACTGCGTTTCCTGATGAGACAATCTCATCCTAGTCAAACACATGAACTAGCATACAACTGTGTACGCTGCTTGACTAGTCACAAATGACTTCACAAATGTCACACTAGTCACAAAAGTTGGTCTTTCTTTAGAACACCCAAGGAGCCAGGACTGGAGCTCTAGTGCTAAATTACGTGAACACTGAAGGGATAGAGGTATCACATTAGTTAGCAGACAGGCTAGAAATTCTGCAATGCAAAAATTTTTCTCACCGTAATACAGTGTTCCTTGCTGCAGTTTGTCTTGAGCCACTTTCTGGATGTGCCTGAAGAATATCCTTTCTGCAATCAAGAAAACCTCTTAAAACAATGCACCAGGCAGCAATCGTATTTACCATGCAAGTCACACCAAATACTCAATAAGGCACACATTAGGGTTAATTAGAGAAATGAGCAGAAATGCAACAACTGCAAAAAAGTTAGTCTGAAAAGAGATTCAGTATTAACAAAAATGTCATCGTTCCATGCTAAACAAACTTCAGAGATATTATAATGTCACACGATTTAATACTATATTAACTTGATTAGGAGAGAATTTTAGTAACAAGTTGCTTGTAGCCATTCGTACGTCAAACTGACAGGAGGCACCATGTATCGAGGCACAGAAAGGTGAAGATAAAGAAAGATGACTATGCACTTTTATGCACAGTTTCATTACTTTGTTATTACTGTTAGAAACTAGCCAACAGCAAATCGATGTTAAGGTCAATTTAGTCTCTTGAGGCACTGCTGCACAGATTCACAACAAACCATTTGTGAGCTGCTGCATCAGGCTAGAATGAAGGAACAACAATACATTAGCTTGAGACAATATTTGTAGCTGTCCCTCATACCAGTTCAACACGCCACTGTTTACATGGAGGAAATGCCTGCACGAGCCCCACTAGTCTCTGTCCCCTTTCACCAACACAGCAATGTAGTAAGGTGACGAGTTTAAAAAAAATTTACTCTGCTTCATTTGCTTCTATGTAACAGCCATATAAATAAGAAAGTTGTGACATTGCTGGCCAAATTACGCTGGGAACAGTACATCGCATTTACACATAAACCGTAGGGCCTGTGCGAATATTTCATAAGTTCAAAAATTCAGTTGAATAGTAATGTATTTGACATTAGATTCGAACCAAATGTTGGGTATTCAAAATCTCGAAGACTTCGTCCTGAACGAATAAAGTTTCTAGAACTCTTGGTTCGTACTCCGGGATCGGAAAGTGGCATGCACGCAATCACTCCACACCACACACGTGCTCTCCCACACGTATGCTGGAGCTGGTGTGCGCATGCTCACGGCAACACACGCAAGCAAGTGGAAGTGCGGCACCCAGATCTGTACCTGCCGGGTGTCTGTGGCCGCACTAGCCGCGATGAACGCGCTGTAACTGGCACGACAGCGTGCATCAATAAAGAAATATAGCACAGCACAATCCGGTTCCGCGTGCAGCTAGTGTGCATGCACTGACTTGTCCCAATGGGAGAGGCGTGCAAACAGCTGGCCGGCTCCTGGCGCCTTGTGGTGCCCTCAGGGCGATCTGCACATGCACAGTGGCTCCCCATGGATTCGGATCTCCGTAGCAGCCACGGATTGTGCTATGCTAAATTTCTCTTATCGGCGGACACGCAGTTCTCTTGATTTCCGTGGAAGCAGTTTGAGCATACTGCAGGTGCGGTCGCCGCATTTCGTGTGAAATTCGTGAATAAAGCACAACGGCGCGAGCATGTGACGAAGCTAGCATCAGCCACATTGTGACGGGCGCCCCTTCCTAACGCCTGATGCGGGGTGGCGCTGGGTGCGCAGTGCGCATGCCTAGCAGGTGTTCGAGTCATCACTTAAAAGCAATTATCTGTGGAAAGACGCAATCGCAGTTAAGACCAGCCCTCCAGGAGTCTCACAGATAGGTCTCACACCCCACAAATATCGTATAAACGCGTGTAAGGGCTGCACTTTTTTTTTCCAGATTCGAGAGCCAATTTTCAGGGTGCGGCCAAAACACACAATCTGCGAAATTTTCTCTTTTTTTTGAAGTAAAAACACATCAATCATGGAATGAGCGACATTTATTCTACGTTCAATCATCGCTCGTGGAGTATTTAAACTCTGAGCTGGTGCTGTGCTCTGGTGCATGCTCATCCCAAAAGAAGCTGCGTAGGATGCCCGCTATCAATGCGTAGCCGTTGTTCCGCACTTCCATCACATAGGAGAGCAGTTATTTTTCCATTTCAGGAAATTCGCACGGCTTGCCTTGGAAAGCGCGCTTTTGGCAGCTTGCATTTCTCAATGCATCCTTTTGGTTGCACCATCATCTGAGCCACGTCAAATTTCCTGCCCGCCGCACGCTTGGCGTGTTCGAGACTCCCAACCGTGCAGCTATTAAAGTGCTTGCCCATCGTGCTAAAACTGCAATGCTCGGTGGCACCGCCACAACTACGACGGTGAACGCGCGGCGTAACATGCCAGAAATAGCAGCAGCTGGCGATACTGATGCTGATGTGGATAACGAGAGGTCGCGGCGGAGGAAAAGTTGACGATGATGATGATGACCACGGCCTCGGGTACCATCCATGAACGGCACTTGGAAGCTCCTTTGCGCATGTGTGGCCTCCGCGATCAAGCACACCGTTGCTCACAGTCCATGTTATCACGGAGGCCACTGCACGTGCCCTGCCTGGGTCATGGAAAGTTCGGGTGCGGCCCTAACATGGATTTATTTTTTTTTAAACATTTCCTTCGGGAAAACAGGGTGCGACCAATACAAGCGTTTATACGGTATGTCGGCTCCACAGGTAGGCCAATTCCCCAGTTTTCAATGGCCATTTTTGCAGGGCGTCCACACAGCTTCAATGAGTGTGATAAAGTTCAGTGGATTCTCTTTTTTTTCATGTAATGGCCTTGTGTAAGTTGGCCTGTATTGATAGATACTATGTTTTAACAACACTAAACACTACTTCAACTGAAAATTCACTTATAAGCTAGGTGTGACCAAAAAAAAAATGAAATATGTACACTGCTGCCACTGGCCATTTAGACAAGAAAACTGCAATGAAATCAAGACAGCTTTCTGGTACATGCAGAAAAAAAATATTCCATTTTTAATCCAATCTTCTTGGCAATAAATACATAATTTGTTGAGAAAAAAAAACACAGAGAGCCAAACCATCGTTTTTCACTAAAAACAAACTGGATGGAGTTGTCCTCACTCTCCCTTCAAATACTACATTCAGTGCACAAATATCGAAAAAGCATCACTGCCCTTACCTTCTATCTGTGTGCCCACCAGCTTGGCAAGGGAGCAGGCAACCACCCAGTAGGACTCTATGTAACTTGATAGCACTGAGTGAAGGAACTCCAGCATGCCAATATTGGCCTCGTTCAGGATCACCTGCGCAAATTGAATGCCACTAATAGTTGTTAGAAACACATGCAAAGGGGAAAAACTCTGGCATTTGGCTGGCTGCAATAACTCAGCGCCTGACGAATAGAAAATCAAATCTCTGCTTTTGATGCCACCTAAGGTATGTGCCTTTATTCAGTCAAAAACATAGCATGAAGATCAGACACACACCTGATGATCATGCGTACATTAACACTACAGCCCCTTAATTTCGATAGAGGCGAAATTCTAGAGAGCTGTGTACTGCGCGATGTCAGTGCATGTTAAAGGGACACTGAGGAGAGCACTATTAATATTTTTTTTATAGTAAAATCCGATATTTCGGCATGTCATGGCTTTGTTGCCACTTGGCCGGCAGCGAAAGATGCATTTATTTCTAAGAAATTTGGACTCGAAGTTGAAAAAGTTTTTCCCGCCGCTCTGATTCAAACTTGGGATTCGTCTATGACGACAGAGGACTAAGGGACGTGAAACATGACGTGCACATGACGTAACGCAGACTCCGTGATTTCTGGCTGCCAGCAGTGCGGCCTAGCAGCAGCCGAAAAGAAAGCTACCGCCGGCCGCACGTTGAAGGCATCTATCGGCTATTGCGGCCGTCGCTACAGTCGCTTCGATTACGTTTGCACTGGCGTTTTGCCAGCGTTACGATGGATCTCGTTCTCGAAGTCGTCAACGAAGTTCTCGCAAATAGACACCTTTAGCATACCGTGTACCTTGTTACCGCTAGCGGAATACCGGGAGCCCGCCTACCGCCGGAAAACAGGCGCTGATTTGTCCCGATGCTTCAGGAGCGCGCGTAGCAGCCGGGCACGTGACGCCATCTGGCGACGTCAAGGAGATTTGCGCATGCATTGGCTGCGCCTCAGTGATGCATGGTTTCTCGGTTCCTGGTGTTGCTAGAACCATTCGTTCTAGCAACACTGTTTTGTTCTATGATCTCATCACGCTTGTACTTGCGAGTTGGCCTGTGGCGGCGATACCTGTATTTTGGTTCTTGCTCTTTTCTACGTTACAAGAGCTTTGTTGTCAGTATGAGTGGCATTTTTGTAATCAGGAGCTGGTATTCTGTCGATACAAGCCAACTTCAATTTCTCCTCAGTGTCCCTTTAAAGAACCCCAGGCAGTCAAAATTTCCGGAGCCCTTCACTACGGCGTCCCTCATAGCCTCAGTCGCTTTGGGATGTTAAACCCCCATAACTCATAACCTAATTTGTAAGCCAGTGTATGTAGCACGCAATGAGCATATCTTCGCAAGGTAATGGCTACATACCATAATTTTATGCATATAACCCTTACCCCTAATTTCAACACCCACGATAGAAAAATATATCCACTCGTATAACTTACACTTACCCAAAGAAAGCACGATTAGACAATTTCATTACTATACAGACAGTGACTCTTCGTTGTCAAAAAAAGCTTATTTCAAGAAGCTCACAGCAAAGCTCAGTTTACCCTGTTCAATTATCACTATCACGGCAGTCTTCCAAGGCTTCGTCCTCATTGACAAAGATGTCATCATCTTCCTATTCATCCGGGATGTTGGTAGTTGCACACTTCCTAAAGCTTTTGCGCACCATGTCAACTGGAACTGCCATACACGCATGAATGACCCATCGGCAAAGCAGTGCAATGCCTGTCCTTCAGACGTGTCCAATTGGTGTAAGGGTGTGAATCCATCAGCCATCCATTTAGCTTAGAGCTCGTTCGTTGGCCTGACATACGTTGACGACAATGGGGATTGAGGGCGCTGTATGGGACACCACACATTGCAGTGAAGCCGACCCTTCACCATCCCAAAATACACATAAAACTCATGCCCCCGCACCTTTGATCACGTTTTTTGTTTTGGGTGCAGGTTATAAATGAAAGAATACAGTACAGATGTAAATGATGCTGTGTGCACAATACTTAAGATGCTCTAAATGCAAGCTATAACACGCAACACATAATGCTTCAATCACAAATTTATACAACAGAAAATTCAAACTTTCGCCATAATGCACTAGCACATGCACAGACATCCACACATAATTTGGATGCCTATGCATGCAAGTGTGTGTGAGCACTTGGGTAAAAAGAGAAGTAGAGAGTAATGAAGGCCGCCGCACGGTGCTGTTCAGTTTATTGTTAAGGGGAGATGCGGGTCAAGAAAGTTTTTTTAGCATTCTTAAGAGTCCCCTCTCTCCAGTGCAAAAAACCTTTCTCAAAATACAGAGTAGAACAATTTTAAAAAGGCAGAAACTAGGAAACCGAAACCAAAACTGGGTTTCGTCCAAACTATGACGTCGCAATGTACCAACCTATGACATCCCAGTGTACCAACCTATGAAGTAACAGATACTGTCCCAAAACTTATCGTGTGTGCTTTAGTTGGCTAAACTGGCGACGGTAAGCGACATCTTGGGTCATTACTAGTCTGAACTGACCGAAGTCGAGCGCGAAGTTTTATCCTTCAGCAACTGCAGAGCGAATAACAATGAGTGTGCCAACGTGTGATGTCACGCACACAAGGCTGCCCAAAGAAATCACCCCAATTGAAGCCAAGGTTTTTGAAATTCATTTGCGCTGCATCGAGCAGTCGCCCTGATACAAAATTTGGCACAAATGACCAGGAAACTGCGGTGAACTTAGCGTGAAAGTTTCAGTAAAATTATTCTAATGACACTTTTACTGTAGGTTTTCCTTTTTATTCGAGCCCTTTCCATCAAGTTTGGGAGCCGCACAGGAATTCATTCTTGTGCAAGTTTGTCACATGCATGGTTAACACTGCGTCTGCAACTTCACAAACATTAATCGCACATTACTACCTGCTCCCTACTGTTGTTGATAATGACTTCATAGCGCAAGGGCATCTGGGGCCAAACAGCGCCATGGCACAAGGTGTTTTTTGTCTACTTGAGGTGGGGTCAAACACCCATTTCCCAAGCAATTCACCCTAAAGAAGCTGAGCACCAGGCAGGAGAAAGCACCCAGCGGTGCTTGGGATCAAACCCCACACCTCCCGCAAGCGAGGAGGACTCTCAAACCACTGGGCCACCACTGCGGTACAACATATATATTTGAGGCTTTTATTAGGTTGTCTTAGATATTTTATGAACTGAGCTGTTAATTATAGTCACTACTTCAGCCATTCAACGCGCGTATGAGTGTTTTTCTGATAATACCGCGTAAACTCGTGTAAGGGCCTTTCTTAAATTCTGGTATGAACTTTGTGTACAGCCCATGTATGAACAAAAAAAAAAATAGGGAAACCTTTTTTTGTTTTCCTCTCTTATCTAGTCCAAAACAAGGGGTGCGGCCCATATACGAGATTATGTGGTATTCGCAACATCATCGCTATATCAGCTGGGCCATCGTCTCTGGCCTTGAACAGAGTTTCGGTTTGCCGTTTTTGCCATTTTAAAATGGTATTTTAAAAAACGGCTTGTGCCGGAGACCGGGGGGCTTCAAGCAATCTTTGTGGTTTATGGGGTTTAACGTCCCAAAGCGACTCTGGCTATGAGAGACGCCGTAGTGAAGGGCTCCGGAAATTTCGACCACCTGGGGTTCTTTAACGCGCACGGACATCGCACGGCACGCGGGCCTCTAGAATTTCTCCTCCAAAGAAATTCCAGCCGCCGCGGCCGGGATTCAAGCAATGTTTGTGATCATTAACTCAAACTGTTGTAAAACCACCGGAGTTGCCCTTCAAGGCTTGGCACTGGTTAAGAAAAGAAAACAGACTAAACAAAAAGGCAGTGCAGTTATACAGACCCGGTACTGCTCCTCCTGAAAGCTGGACTCAGTTTCACCATCCAAGTCGAGAGTATGCAGTTTCCTCCTTTCCCACCTATTGGATGCACCACTCAACAACAAAGGGCCAGGACACTGCACACACACACAAACACAAAAAAAATTTTCTTTTAGTTCCCAGGGCACTTAGAACAATGTACAGCATGCAAGCAAAAGCACAGACAAAAAATAAGCTGCTTTCCATGTGAAATTAGTTTCTTATAACATAACTGCAATACATACAAGCTGTCTCCCCTAATACCCAAGAATAAAAAAAAAAGTATATAACAGACGGCTCCATGCAAACAGCCCCAAAAGCATGCCGAAAGATATTTGCCTGATAGTAAATCTTTCACTTCATATATCAAATAAAAGCAGCTGACTAACTTTTTACTGACTGATTAAATGGCCAGAATTTATATATCTTATGAATTACCAATTATTTTAGTCAGAAACACTGTAGAACACAAGAAAATATCAAAATAAAGAACACAAGAAAAGTGTTTCCACTACTTGATACTATTTTCTTTTGCTAAGAAATAAGATATCAGGTGACAATTTGTGCTCCACAGGTACAGTAGCCTAAAACAAACGCATATACATGAGATGAAATCATTACAAGAGTGCACACAAAATAAATGCTGGAAGCTGAATGTTTTTTTGTTTTTTTTGTAAACCTCAGGTCTTCATCTGCCTTATGACAAAAAATTATAGCAAAATATACTATGCATATTTAGAAAATGGCTTTTTTATGTGGAGTCATCGAAAATTGCGAATGAACAGCGGTTCTGATAGTCACGTCACATCAAGAATTGTGCAGGTTCCAGACGACAGAGCACTACGGTCTTAGTTTCACCGTGAAGAGAGGTCAGAACATAAGAAATTCCGTTTGTTGCAATGCTGCATTTCTCTGACCAAAAGCGGAAACATACTAGGCGATAAGCAAGGTAAACGCGGGAATAAACTAACTTTAAGGTTGATTTCTTTACTTTCACTTTTCGTGCATTTGCTGTAACTCATCCCTACAAGGTTTCGCAACCAATGACAGCAGAATGATTGTTGCACATGACTTGTAAGACATTGAAAAGTGGAATAAAGCTCTTAATTTCTCTATACACCTACCCTTAATACCGTATAAACGCGTGTAAGGGCCGCACCCCTGTATGGGCCGCACCGCGTTTTCCCGAAGGAAATATTAAAAAAAAAAATAAATCCGTGTAAGGGCCGCACCCGAACTTTCCATGACCCAGGCGGGTATAGCCTTCTAAATGCACGCGCCGTGGCCTCCGCGATCGGCTCCGACTGCGAACAACGGCGCACTCGATCGCGAAGCACTTGATCGTAGAGGCCAAGCACGTGCACAAGAACTTCCAAAAACTGTCCATGGATGGCGCGCGAGACCGCAGCCATCATCATCATTGCCAATTTTTTTTTCCCCCGCGTTTTTTTGCTACCTACATTGGCATCAGTATCGCCTTTTATGGCGTGTTAGCGCGTTCTCCGCAGTTGTGGCTTTCACGTACTGCCGCCGAGTAATGTAGTTTTAGCACGATGGGCAAGCTTGTTATCAGCTACACGGCTGGGAGTTAGCTCTCGAACGCGGCAAGCGTGCGGCGGACAGGGAATTCGACGTGGCCGAGAAGTGCATCCGATGATCGTGCTATCAAAAGGGTGCATTGAGAAACACAAGCTGCAAAAAGTGCGCTTACCGAGGCGAGCCGCGCGAGTTTCCCGAACTGTAAGAAGAGCTGCTCTGCTATGTGATGGAAATGCGGAGCAATGGCTATGCGTTGACAGCGGACATGCTGCGCGGCTTCTTTGGGATGAGAGTGCACCAGAGCACAGCACCAGCTCAGAGTCGAAATACTCCGCGAGTGACAACTGAACGTAGAATAAATGCCGCTCATTCCCTGATTGGTGTGTTTTTGCTTTAAAAAAAAAGGGGTTTTTTTTTCGTACGTCGCGTGTATGGGCCTCACCCCGAAAATTGGCCCCCAAATCTCGAAAAAAAAGTGCGGCCCTTACACGCATTTATACGGTAGTCTTTGAAACTCATTTTTGCAAGAAAGTTAAGTTTAAGGGTGTGCACCTTAACGGTGTGCAGATAGCGGCTTTTGGGTCGAAGCTAACAGAAATTTTCTATGAATAATTTCAAAGTTAATACAGTCAAACTTGGACATAATAAAATGGCAAAAAGAGAATTTTCGTTACATCCAGGTTTTCGTTACATGCAGTTTTCGAGAGAAGAAACCAAAATAAATAAATACAGGTGAAATCCCGTTGCTGGAAGTCATAAATGAGGAGAAACGTTTTGCAATCATGCTAACAGCGCGACTGCGGCAGCAGCCACCAACACCTCCGCCGCCGCGGCTCACGCAACGGCGCTACGAGTGGGGTGGGGATAGTGAGGGAGGTGGGGGCACGGCAGCCGTGCGAGAGGAGAGCGTGCGCGGCTGCGCCGCTGCCGCGGCTAGACCATCTCTTCTTCCCACATGTTGCCTCTCTCGGCGTGCCCACCGCTGCTGTTCTAAGAAATGGGCTCTTCGCCTTGCGTCGCCAGCACTCTCCGCCGTCACCACTCTCTACACGCGAGAGCCATCAGCACCCGATTCACACGTGCAATCGCACATCAGCAATGGGCATGCACTGCTCATGCTGAGTCTTTTATGCTATGTCCTATTATTTGCCGCTGCTTTTGAGCATGAACTGTTGTAATGCCACGGAATACGCTGGAGCACGGCGCGTTGTGCAAACTGCGGTCACTTGTTGTGATTCTCGACACTCCTCTTATGTCTGCTCGTGCTTTATCGTCATGAAACTTTTCTGCCAAATATCGTAACTCACAACACGCTAACAGAAAGTCGGCTTTTAGAGTTCTTTTTATCAAGGCCAACTACCGCAACACCGTTACATGGAAGTCTCAAATACACACGCTTCAATGGGGGTGGCGTTGCGGAATTGAGAAACTTGGTAACATCGAGGCATTCTCTATATGGAGGTCTGTTACATCCAAGGTTCAACTGTATTTCAAATGCTGTATTTACTCGATTCTAAGCACACACTTTTTTTCACGATCACGATGCCCAAAGTGAGGGGGGGGTGCTTAGATTCGAAAAATCTAAAATGACAGGCAATCTGCTGTTACCTTCCTGAGTGCTGCGTTTTTCTGGCTGCTACACTTCTGTAGGCCAGCTGCAATGTAGCTCCTACTGGTGCAGGCTGGGTAATTTTATTTTTATTTCTCTTTCTTGTCCATTCTACCCTTTGTAGTTCCTATTGAAATTCATGTGAATCGCAACCGCTGTAGTATTTCTGCATGGTACATCGCAAGTGTGTCCTCCAGACAGTGCTTCACCCTGAGCCAGCATTCCAAGAGCTTACGTTTGCACAGCAAGATGACAGCATACCGGCCAAAACACAAACCGCCACCACCGCTTTTCACTGCCACCGTGCTCAGTGACTTCTGCACCCATGCTGAAGCCCCGTAAGCTTACAGGCAGCATGAATTTTGTTTAGGTTGATGGTGCCGTTCCATCTCTGCTGCAGTTCGAGCACGAATGACAGGAGGCAAAATAATGAAACTAGTATGCTGCGAGAGATGCAACTGCATGGGTTGGCTCTGAGGCCTTTGATTCTGTTATGCCCCTTACAACTAAAGATGCTGTTTCCAGGTTCGAATAGACAGAGTTGTTTAAGAATGATGGGGCCCCCGCGAAAACGGCACGGGAGCGCATGCGTACTGCATATTCGGCCACTCCATAGACGCTTCCTCCTCTCTGCTGACACCTTTCACAGACAGCTGCATAGGTGGACAGAGTGCCGCCACATTGTGTTTCGGATGTTCTGACAATATACAACGATCGCGAAAGCCATAAAGCCTTGCAAATTTCAAAGCAGCATGTTACACTTACAAAAAAATTGTAAAAAAAAGTGGAAAACAACGATGTAGAATTTTTTTCACAATCTGTATTCGCTTACTATGTTTCCCAGATGGCGAGTTTTTGTTTTGTTATTTTTCCCTGGGTCCCATGAAAAACATAACAGCAGGGTCTTAGTGCACGAAGCTAGAGTCAAATTCAAACCTTCAATTCAGATGCAAAATTTCTTGAGTTGATAGAGAAACTTCAATCAAGCCATATTTTTCTGGGAGCAATCCGAAGCTGTAGACATGCATTGGCAAGTAAGCAGCTGGGACAACTAGTGCATCTACAGCCCTCTGATAGTGGCATACCATGTAAAAAAAATGAGGAACTCTGAGAAAGTATGAGAGCATTTGGCTACAACAGCGGATAAAAATGTAATAAAGATAAAAGTTTTCACCCGTTTTCACATCGCTGAGCTATAACCACTCTCACGCCACTCACCTGGCACACGGATAAAATGTTCCTCTCAACCAGGCTCTCTATGGCGTCGCTGACCACTGTTTGTGCATTACTGCAGGGCTGAAAAATAAACACGCAGAGGCAAACAGGTTATATCAGGCATGTGGCAAAAAGTCAGTACGAATAAAAGTGTCACAATCACGTACCAAGACCAAAACAAACTCAAGCTGGAGGATGTTGATCAGATCCTGGCACTTGTCTAACAGGTCAGACCGTGAGACGACCACGAGATTGTCGCGACCACGCATATGCGCAATGTAGTCGCCAGTTAGAGTGAACAGGGCAGTAGCTGAAACAAAAGAAAAAGAGTCGCATTAAAAAAAGTGCCTTTAGAGAGGACCTGCACCCTTTTACCGAAGAGCAAAGTGTCAGACAACCAATATCAGCTTTCCCATATCAAAGAGAAATAAAATCAGCAGATATGAGCCATGTGCCTTATTATACTGTATTTACCAGAGTCTAGCGCGCCCCCGATTTACATGACCAAAGAAAAAAAAACTGCAAGCCAGTTTGTACCTGAATCTAACGCGCATGATATTTTAAGACCTATTTTCGCCGAAAAAAGGTGCACGTTGAAATTGGGTAAATACAGTATATTCCCTCTCGAGCAAAGATGCCTTTAACTTTTTCATATGTAGCCACGTGTGGACACTTGCTACCAGGTGGCTATTAGATAAGGCACAAAAGGTAAACAATAAGTCTGGCTATACTGCAAGACTGACCTTTCAAACACTCTTCGTACTTTTCCAGCACAAAGAAACAACTTTGTAGTGTAGAAAAATAAACACGAAAGCCCAAATTTCATTTCCTTTTTCAACCTGCTCATCAATAGGCACATCTGACAAATATATGCTGTCTGACACAACTATAGCTGGGTCAGGCTAAAGATGCCTGGAAACAAGCTGGCGAAGTGAAAAAAATATATATATAGAAATGAAACAAGACACTTATCTAGGCAGCAGTGGGAATAAACAGTGAAAAACTCCGACCTTGCCAGCATGTGTCTCCTGATTTTCAAGTGAGAATCATTCCTACATGTTCAGGGAGCACCAACATTTCACTTGCTCTTCCTTCTTGCAATTTTTTTTGAGAGAGAGAGGGAGGGGGGGCCTTTTACAAGCAAAGCGCTACTAAGTGGCTTGTCCTTTTTCTTTCTTTCCTTACTTTTATTTTTCAGTCTGAAAATGTATTACCTAAACAATAAAAAATAAAAAATTGCACTTAACTCTACTTAAGAGCAGCAATACGAGAGGCTTTCCCTGCTGTCTTCCTCCATTTTTACCTTTTTTTTGTGATCTCTTTTTTTTTCTTTGTTTTCAGATCCGCATTGGAGCAATGTGAAAGCAAAATGTCCATACTATATCGACACCATGGCTACTCTGACGTCCAAGTGCTATATCGACTTCTAAGTGTGTTTTTGGCGTTTAATTGATTACTCCACATCAACCAAATTTGGAATTTTTTCACCCACTACCTAAAGCAATTGAACTTTTTTCATATATCTTTATAGCAAGACATGAACGAGCGGACAAAATTTGCGGACAAGTTTTGATGACATGTACATAGCCATATAATGGTTTGGTTTGGTTTATGGGGTTTAACGTCCCAAAGCGACTGAGGCTATGAGAGACGCCATAGTGGAGGGCTCCGGAAATTTCGACCACCTGGGGTTCTTTAACGTGCACTGACATCGCACAGTACACGGGCCTCTAGAATTTCTCCTCCAAAGAAATTCCAGCCGCCGCGGCCGGGATCGAACCCACGTCTTTTGGGTCAGCAGCCGAGCACCATAGCCACTGAGCCACCGCGGCGGCCATAGCCATATAATGCTCTAGCATTAAAAAGCTTGAAAGGTGCACTCACTAAATGTTTAGCTTGTTTTTTGCTAGGGCATTCTTTTATTAGCACTTTGGCATGGCCAAGTGTTTGCCTGCTTAACTTAGGTGAACAAGATTAATAATATGGCAGAACTCTTACAATCTCATGCTGGTATTTAATTTAAAAGTTGAAATAATTTGCCAAATTTTTACAGTAAATGCCAGTTATCGTAGTATGAGACATCTAACCCTGATTATGGTGAATAAAACTGTTGCAACCCACTTTGGTTTTGACTGCAAAGAGTAGCAAGAAACGTTACATAGCATTTTAGTATACAGAGCTGGCTAAAGGATGATGATAAAAACGGCGCGTAGACACGGAACAAAAGAGGAGGCGAGAGGTGTCACCTCATCTTGTGCTTCATGTCTAGGTGCGTTTTCTCATCATGTTCTTGAATCTGCACCAAGAAGCCCAACTACACACTGTGTGCAAAGCTGCAAAGCTTTGCCTACCACCCACATGGTGATGCCCCTGACAAGCCACCAGCATGAAATGGTCACCAGCGGCCCACTAACCACTGGCGTCAACACTGTGCAACAAATGCATAGTTTCTCAGACTTTGCGCTGCGCATCATGTATGCCCAATTTCATCACATCAAACGTCATGCCGCGAGATGCCGTATTTTCCGCAGGTCAAGTTTCAGACAATTCAATTCATCCTTTCATCAATAATCAAGCAGTTCTGGCCAATTCGGACCATGCAAATTTGCATGTCAGGGGAAGGAGCACCAAATTTCAATAGAGGCATCATTGGCAATTTTTTCTGTCATTATTATGGCTTACCACACTAGTTTACTAGCTTCACTAGATTTTTGCTTTTAACAACACCAGCCCAAAATTATTAAAATCAGAGTCAAATCTAGGGGGGGGAGTTTGCCTCCCCACTGAAGGTTGAGATTTTCCACACAAAAACCACGCTGAAACCAGTTTTTTTTTTTTTCATGAAAACGTCCAAGAAATGGAAAGTGCAAATAGGAGTGCGCATCCACTCCCCTTCCAACTGACCCTCCAAAAGTAGCCTATCCAAGAGTGGCCAATGTATCTGTAATTATCTTCAAGGGCCCTTTGCCAAACAAAGATTTCTATGATCATTGTTCCACGAAGATTGTACATAAAGTTCAGGCTGTTCCACAACAGATTCAAATGAAAACATTTGCATTAAAAAAAGCAATTTAAAGATCCGGCCTGCTCAGTCAAAGGGTTCAAATACAGTATGAATTTCAAAGAAGCAGTTGTTCAGCCATGCATACTTGGTGCTCTCCAAGATAAGAGGACAGTGCAGCCTTTCTGCCCGGCGCAAAGCTCGCACAGTTCATCTCAAGTAGCTTGAGCACATGCACTATGGCAGTGAACAGTGGCAAAAACCAACATCCACCAAGAGACACAAACTTCACAGCGGAGCCACACCCACGGAACTTCACAGCGGAGCCACACCCACACTGGTGTTAACCCTTTGTACAGCAGGACAAGTGTCCCACCTGCTTCAAGTGCCTGCTTCAAGTGCCAGCAAATGGGAAACGATGCACCTACATACCACATTTTACTTAAGAATATCAAACAAGCCAATCAGTGTGTTTTTATATTTGGCTAATTAATAGGGCCTCCTTGGCATTCTGTGAGTTTTTACAAGCACGGGCGTACAGTTCAACAAAACCCATCTTGGCAGGAAAAAAAAAAACCATCTTGGCAGGAAAAAAAAATTTAAAAACTGTTGAGCTTTTGAGCCTTTTCCGTCATTCAACTGCCTCATAATACTTCTTGAAGCAATTTCCAATTCTAATATAAGTTGTCTCATACGTCCAAAAGACTCGGGTAAGGAAAGACACTACATCTGAGGTCTTTTTAGTCATTAAATTCCTAGAGACCTTATGAGTGCAATTTTACCATTTGTATGCATGTGAGACCAGCACACAAGCTTGCACCCCATACAGTAGGTTAAAAGCACGGGAAGAAAAGCTTGTATTCCTGTTTCTGGAGTGGCAACTTTAAGACCTTATAACTCAAGTTCTACGATTGGCAGGATGATAATTTTACCCTTACTGCACTCCTTGATGTCCAGACAAACCAATGGCATACATTTCAGCAAATTCCCTGCAGAAATATTTCTTACAATTTCTCTCCAAAATCTTGCATAACATATTACATAAGTGCACAAGCACTAGTTCTATATGAAATTAAATAGCCCACTTGGTAAATCAGCACACAAAAACACAAGTTGCCTGAACATTTCATAGTTGTGACTGCGATAATAAAATTTTTTTTTCTAGGACCAGCTTCTTTCCTTAAAAGCAAAATGCATAAAACTTGTCCTCTAAAGCAGGTGCAGTCTTGGAATACATGCCACGTATCTGAACCGAAATTCCTCACCAACAATGGCTTCATGCACGAACACAGACAGCACGGCATTGGCGTAGTACTGCAGCTCAAGCACGGAAGGCAAGTGCAGAGCAGGCCGGTAGAAGACAATCTTGACATTGTTTTCGGTGTCGCCCGATGACCACTCCATCTGAACTGTCTCAGTAAGAACCAGTTCCTTGCCCAGCAAGGCACACGCATGCCGCACAGCTTCAGCGTTATCAGCAGGACACATGACCTGGTGCTCCCGCTCGGACACTGCCATACGCAGCCAGCCAAGGCTGTACGCCAGCTGCTGCAGCGTGCCACCCTGCACAAACACAACATCACTGCTATGAACACCTCAAACGATGCCAGCCATTTTGTGTTAACATCTAGCGAATACTGCTGACAGTTCTTCTGAATAAGCAAAAGGCATTTTTATAAAGTTATGCTAAAAAAAAAAAAAAAAGTCGTACAACAGGCTCACACCAAAACCTAGCAGCGTATTAAAGTTACCAAGCATAGTTGAAAGTGTTGCTACAAATCCACAGAAACAATATAACATGAGTGTGGATTAATGAAAGCAGTAATGAAAGTAACGTGTGCCTGTGACAAGTACAGGAGAAAAGAGCAGCCACATTGGTGAGTGCTCATTATCCACCTAAAGACTCTGAATTCAGGCCACTAGACAGACCTCGATGCATTTAGATATATCCAGGCCATTTGCCTGTCAATATGACCAGCAAGCTATAACTTTTTGCAAAAAGAACAAGGGTAGGAAGTAGTTACACTGAAAACCTAGTACTTTGGCATGGCCAAGTGCTTTCCTGCTTGTATGCACACAGGAAACTAAGGTCAACACGATTAATAATACGACAGAACTCTTACAATAATACGGTAATAATATGGTAGTTAAAATAACTCTAATAATACGGTAGAACTGATACTGGTTCATTCAAAAATTGATATAATTTGAAAAATTTTGACAGCCTTGTAATGTAGAATGTAAATCTTACCAGTTAATTTTAGCCGGCAGCTTGGACAGGCTCAGTTAATTCAAAGATCAGTAGTGCTGTGTATAGTTTTGGAGCACAGCTTCGACTTATGCTCTGTCATTGATACAAATACAACATGTCAGTCCAACCGCCCAGATGGATCACGCACATGTTCTCATCACTCCTTTTTAACAGCTGCTGCTCCTATTGAAAGCCCTACTGCGCATGTGCCTTGGACCTGTGCTGCACCACTAACCTGGCATGCCCAACGCAGGATTAAAGCATCGGCTAACGATGAAGAGCTTTGCAAATAACTCAGTTACACTGAGAAAAATAAGCGACCATGTTCCGAGAATGTCAGAATCAGCATAAACGAAATTCTGGGCACCGGCAATGAGATGGTGACCACAACGAGTCTAAACAAGCTCCCACTGTGGGAAGAGTTAATCATTAAACATTGAGTACTGCTTTGCTGCGTGCAGTTGGTTCCAACTAATTACTGCATGCAATTGAACCAACACTTTGCAGATTTTTTTTTTTTTCCCTTCATTTTCAGAGAATTCTAGAACCTACGCAATTAAAATATTTTACGCAGTCCAACAAGCTTCAAATTAACGACGTTCAACTGTACAATGCTATACACTCTATACAATCGTATAACTTTAACGAAAAGCATTTCACTCCTAAACACATCAGCAGACAAAGAATAACAAAAAAGCTGCAAGAAGTGACAGCAGCTAAAAAGTGGCATTTAAGTGCATTAAATTTTTTACTGCAATTCTTAAACACTAAAGGTTTTGCCACTAAAGAAGAACTTGCTGTCTTGACAATAGTAAATTAATTTCTGTTCTGAAGCAAGCCAACTGCCTTCTCAATTTATGCTGCACATATGACAGTCAAACCCTAATGAAAAGAGGATATTCAAGCAAAGTAATAAGGTCACATCCAAAATTAAGTTCCTCCAAATCCCAAAAAGCAATGTCATGTAAATCAAAGCAGGTTGCATTGCCAACTCAACAAGGAATGAGCCGCAAAAAAGGACAAAACAAAACAAGGGGAGGGGGGGGGGGGGGGGGGTGCTCAAGTTCTGAAAATGTGCCTGAGGATCATTTATACACTACATGCAAAACAAAAAGAAGACTTTTGACATAAAGATGTGGAGAATCCACGCGGGCTCACCTTCCGGTGTTTCGTGAGAAGCAAAAATGCCAACAAGTTCGTGCTCATCAGTGCAAGGGATGCCGATGACTCTACAAGAAAATAAGCAAGAAAATGTCAAACTTTAGTGCTGCACACAGAGCTGAAGAAAACTTACGGCAGGTGACATGATTGGCAAGGCTCTTGATAGCAAGTCGACAGTCTTCTGGGAGACTGTCTGCACTAGCCAGTGAACTTGTACTCGCGCACTCTTTGTACTCTGTTGGGCTGCTGCTGGACCTTGTCACGTCCAGTAGTGCAAGCGGACAGTCAAAGCACAGTGGCTCTGTTGACACAGTCTTGGAAGACTGCAGGAACTCCTACAAGGGTAATGCCAAACATAGTTGAGAATTTGGCAGCTTGCACTACCAGGAAACAAAAGACACCTCACCTTCAGCGAGATTGGTTGGCAAAAATCCACACGAACAGAGCCAAAGTTGGAATGCAGAATCCTCCAGATGGATGTCAGCGCAGCTGTGAATGTCTCCATCACCTTGGGTTCTCCCTGACACAATAAAGAAAAAACACTTAGCAGGACATGATGCAGAACTGAAATACAGATAACAAGCAGGGCAAAAAAACATGAATTACCAGCTGCTCACTGACAAAGTTTCCATCCAGCAACTTCTCATAGCTAATAGAAATGGGCACAATGTAAACATCCTTCACAAGACCTAAAGAGAGAAAAAAATTCTCATTCGTAATCCAGCCAGTTGATATAACCAGAGTTCATATAAGACAAGAAGGAAAGAAGTTGTTGAATACCTTCATTGACACAGTTAACGATGACAGACAGGAGACCTGCTTTTGGAAGGCGTGTTTTTCCAGTCCGCGACCGCCCTCCTTCAAGAAAGAACTCCAAGCTGTGATTTCCTTTCAGAATTTCCTTCATGTACTGCAACACCATAGATAGTTCAATAAGCAACAACTTTCAAAGCACATGATGGACGAAAAAAGCTCGTGAATTCAAACTTCACGGGACAGAAAAGAAAAGTCATCAAATGACCTCGAAAAAAAAACTGGAAGAGACACTTGACCTCCGCCTCAAGGGTATGACACGACAGCTTAATGGGTTAATGCCCATATACGCAGAACTGGTCATTCTCTACTTTACATTCACGGATCACCGGGAGCCCTCTCACACCACTCCTAGCGCAGTGGTGCAGCAGTTAAACGATATGCCACTGCCCTGCGATGGCAGGTGCTGCCAGCGGTGGGGATTAATTGTGCGACCCAGGTTGCTCTTGCAGAGCAACTTCTAGCGACCAATCACTAATTAACCTGTCACGAGCAATGGTGCACAGTTTGCTCACAATCCGGTGCCCATGCTGTGATGAAGCCGCATGGTTACGTGACCTAGGTGGCCTACCTGCCTCCGAGGTTGCTTCTCTGGATATTTTTCATCGATTTTTCGCGTACGGTCAATGAGGACAGATTTTCTGAGACACGAGCTCCTTAACGCTCTCGCGTTAAAAGCCTGTCAAGAACTGCTTGCATCAACAAATTTATTTAGTGAATTTTGAGATGAGAAAAGCATGGCAATGACTATTTTTCACTTTTCCATCAATGTTTTATATTTATAGCATGCATACTGTCGACAGCATTGAAGCAGAACTTCTCCAAATCTAAGGCCCTACCCCATCCTTCACGGTGCGATGCGGTGGAGCTCCACCGCTACCACATCCCACCGATCATAAACAGCACCATCACGTGTAGGGAGGCTTTGCCACACAAACTGCACAAACTTCGGCGCACTGTAAGAGCGGAACCACGTGGATAGAAGTGAAGAAAAAGGCTCAGCGCCGCCGAAGAGGGCGAGAATAAAAATGGTGAACGAAAACATCAACGGTGCGCCAATTAGCGTCCAAAAGGGCGCTCACAGAGGTTAGGTTGGCTTGACTGATGGTTGAGTCGCCGTCACTGCAGACCGGAGCGACGCTTAAAAAAACTAAACCGAAACTAAGCGGTCACACTTTATTTTATTTCTTTTTTTTCTCCCAATTCACACTAATTCCTGTCCTCCAAAACAGGGCCACCCGCTCATTGTCACCCCTAGGCAGACTCCAACAGAACAGTGCGTCGTAAGTGGCGGGGAGGCCAACCTAACTGGCAGTTGGGAACTTGGTTTTTTGCTGCCTCCACAATTGCAACAAGCACCTTTAAAACGACGCTAAAGCTTTAGAAAAAGTATCCCAGTTGCTGTGCTTTTATCGACTTAATTGCGCTTCTCCTGAGCGAGTTTTGAACAAACATTTACACTAAAAATTTGTTATATCAAACTATTTTACAATTTTTTACCTGTTCACAACAACGAGGTTTCACTGTGCACTGACCAGATGCTAACACCAGTTTTCATACATATATTACTAGTTCACAAAACAAGCAAACGTTGCAGCACAGCATCACAAGCAATAAATCAAAATGAACTGAAATCACACAACTAAACATCCCTAAATTTTATGCACCACTTCCACTGAGCTTCCGCTTACAGCTTAAAAGTGAAAAAGAGAGCCCTAAAACCTTTCCTTACCTCTTTTAGGACAGCCCTGTAAAGGTGATCTTTGCGTCCATCCTTGAAATCAAGCCGCCGCTTTATAAAGAATCCTCCCAACCCTCTCAGCAGCGTCCTATTGAGCACAGAAAAGGTACATAAGCATTTACAGATATGCGAATAGCACGAAACAGCCTACAAGGGATGGCAGTTCTTACCCGAAAAGCGGAATGAGTAAATTGTCTCCAGCAGCCACAAGTGGGACCCTCATGTTATTCAGATACAGCAAGTAGGTCACAAGGATGTAGTCCAGGTGGCTCCGATGTAGAGGCAGGTACACCATAGGCACGTTTTGCTACAAACATATCAGCAGTAAGCATTGCGCAGAGTCCCTAAATTTCTCACAGGCCTCACCTCAACAGCTCGCTTTAGCATTTCAATCTGTCCCTTTGGCACATACACACCCGTCAGCATGCGGGACATGATGCGATGCATAAACCACACAGCCACCCTGAAATGACCAGTATTGCTCATAACAAAGCCAAAGGTGAGCCAAATGAGAAAGAAAAAAAAACAAAAAAGCCACTGTGGATTACCTCAGCAACACAGTAGAAATGGATGCCCGCATGCGTTCAAAGATACTGAGAGCCCGCTTTCTGTGCTCAGATCTGTCACCTGCAAGAGGTCACTTACATTTAGAAGCGCTGCTGATATGAAGGTGGCAAATCACTAAACGACAGAAACATTAATACCAAAGAACTCACTTTCAGGGTCATCTTCAACAGCTTTGCTGATAGCATCCTCGATACTGCAATCACAAAAATAACATACGTTTGCAAATGGATTCACTGGCATGAGGTCTTTCACAATTACCTTTCAGAAGTAAGTATCTCCTTTGGGATAGGTGCATATTCATGCGGTATGTTTTTGCAAGTGAGGTAAATGGAGTTTTTTAGAAATTCTATGGGTGTCAGCCAACTCCTAAAAGTAAAATGGAAGCATAATTAGACATTTTAAAAAAATCAACTCATAACTAAAAGCAGAGATATACACTGTACCTGCAACTTGATGGCACATTGAGAGCATTGTCAAGGCTTTGCAATGCTAAAGTCGAGTCAATCTTGAACTGCAACTGAAATAAGTATTACAAGGGGTGAATACAAGATCAATTCAGGCTGCTTTTATTTTGCAACCAGCAAGAGAGTCAGCTGTACAAAGCTAAAAAGAAAGGAAAGTATCTATATACACGGGCCCACTATCAACCTTTAGCCAGCCTCATACCTAACTGCACGCACAGGTGACAGAATGTTTATTTATTTATTTATTCAAATACCTCACGGGCTCCGACTGGAGTATTATGTGAGGGGGGTTACATAACTGAGGTGCAAAAAAGAAGCAAGTAGAAAACGGTTATTTTAACATCATTATACAATAGCAAGCAACCAACCAGAAAATAGAACAAAATTGAAAAACACACTACAGAACACACTACAGAACACACTTCAGAAAAAACACTTCAGAACAAAATGCTGCTTAATTTTTCTTTGAAAATAACAATCTGAGATGTGAACAATGTTGTCAGGAAGACTATTCCAATAAATGATTGCACGGGGCAGGGCTGATGAGTTGAATAAATACTTCAAGGCTTTAGCAAGTATGGCTCAACGGTGTGCCTCAAACTGATCATTGCAGCCAGACACTTTTTTTTTTTTGCCTGCTTGCTCCATTTTTACTTTCAGCCAGGTCCAGCCCACAAAACAGCACTAGAAACCGTTCATGTGAAGCATTCCTTTCAAGTTATTCAAGAGACAGAAAGGAAATCCTTACAAATGTACAGGCCATGGTGCTTCGCTACAGTACTACCACAACATGCAGAAGACAAAGCACGACTAAGGCCCCCCCCAAAGGCCCCAGCAATGACAAAAACTGCTCCTACCTTGGTCACAGGTTGGCACTTTTCGCAGCTCTCTAGGGAAACAAAGTGCAATGCCTCGGTCTGTGGCTCATCCTCCATGGGAGCCCACCTCTTGAAATACGGCAGGGCCTGCAACCCACGTGCCCTCACCAGTTAGAAAATAGCTCAGCCCAGAATAAGCCCCTCACAGCGCTTTCCCGTTCACCACTTCCGCCTCAAGAGCGAGCCCACCCCCCCCCTCTCTGCACCACTGTTCTGATGACAGCAAAAGCACAAGGATCAGTCAGGGGCAATGGTCCCTTTAACCTTGGCCTGTAAACACAATAAGCAATGTAACTAGGCCATTGACATTACAGAGCTCTATGAGCATTAAACACAGGTGCTAGGCAAAGTAACACGGTTAACAAATTCTGCCTTCACGATATATCGGCAAATATAACTGCTGCACTGCTAAAAGTACCTGGAAAACAGTGAGGTTGAAATAAATTCGACAAACAATGAAGGCTATGCAGAAACAACATGCCAGATCCTACATTAAAAAATTCAGGGGACACTTTGACTGTCTAAAGTGCGTAGAGGCGAAAGCGTTTTCCGCACCACTTTCGCTGCTTCTGTGGCACTGGTGACGTCACATATAATTGAGTACTAATTACTAAGTGATGACAATCACTAATTAATGCTTAATTAATGATCAATGCCTGAATCCTAATTAACTGCTAATTAATGACGCTTAAGTTTCGCCTTTAGGAGTGGAACGCGACAGCGTGTTGTAGCGCTGCCAGGGAGTCCACGGAACTGGAACGCCACCACCCGTTCGGCGCGATGCCTTGCCCTTTGAACGCAACGCGTTTTGAGGAAAGGAAATGGCGCAGTAATTCTCTGTCATCTCGGTGGACACCTGAACCGCCCCGTAGAGGAAGGGAGGAACTGGGAGTGAAAGAAGACAAAGAGGGCCGGTAATGAAGAAAGTGAAAATTGTATTTGAGGAAAGGAAATTACACAGTAACTGTCTCGCATATCTACGCATATCTAGATGGACAGCCGTCAAAATTTAGGGGGGCACGGATTTGACCTAAAGTGTGGTCACTGATGTGTGGTTAAGATGTTAAGCGCCTTCATTAAAGAGTCTCTCTCTCGTCTTGCAACGTTGCCAGGGAGTCCATAGAACGCCATCGCCCATTTGGTTCTATGCCTCACTCGTCGGTAAATTGGTTTTTGAGGAAAGGAAATGTATCTGTCTCTCATACCCCGGTGGACACCTACACCTCGCCGGGAGGAAAGGGAGGAGGATGGGAGTGAACGAAGACACCGTATTCACTAGACGCGCTTTTGTTCATTCCAAACCATCGAGCTGGCATGGCGGAGTGGATAGCATGCTCGTCTCGCACGCCGAAGACCGGGGTTCGATTCCCGAGCTCGACCAATGTCCTTCTCGGTTTTATTTATTTATATGGCCTGACTAGAAAAGTTAATTAGGCTAACTGGGTAATTAAGCAATTAACTAGGCTCAGTCCCACTTGGAGCATCACTATATGATCCGTTCAATTGGTTGCATGGTTACTAGCCAAAGTAAAATTGGCCCCGTTTGAAATTCGCGCACTGTGACGTCACGACCGTTTCGACCAATTGAAAAGCGTGACATTTCTGTCGACAACTGCTGCTTACAACGATGAGACATTAAAGGCTTTCGCCTTAATAACCTGTTCATGTGAGCGCACACAAATCCCACTATTCCAAATAAGCCCAAAAGGCAATGTGAGAAATGAAAACAACTAATTATTACATATGATAAGGAAGTTACTAGTAAAAAGAAAACACGGCATACAACAAAGATTTTTTAAATGCTACAGAAATAAATTAAATGAATGCATGTCAAGAGTTGGCAGCAGAATAAAATTTTTTCTTGTCTGGCATAAACCAAAAAGTTCTACCCAACTATAACCTGTGCCAAGAACCTCTCTTTGAAACAGTACGTGGGAGAATGCTACAAGTTTCATCCTTCATATGAACAGGGACTCCGCTCTGCAGCTCAAAGAAGAAAAGTCGCCACTGACCACCTCCCCACAGTCCCACAACGTGAATCACAGCCTTGCACAGATCTGTACCTGCCAGGTGCTGCGCTACACACAGTGCGCATGCGCCGTAACCGGCACAACGGTGTGCATCAATACAGAAATTTAGCATAGAGCGATCCAGTTCCGTGTGCAGCTAGTGTGCACGCGCTGATTGGTTCCGATGGGGCAGGCTTGCAAACAACTGGCCAGCGCCTGGCACCTTGTGGCATCCTCAGAGTGATCTACACATGCGGAGTGGCTCCCCGCGGAAGCTGATCGCCATAGCAGCTGCGGATCGCACTATGCTAAATTTCTCTAATCGGAGGACGCGCAGTTCTCTTTTTCCGCGGAACGAGTCTGAGCAGACTGCAGGTGCAGCCACTCTTCTCCGCGTGAAATTCACGAGTTAAGCGCGACGGCGTGAGCACGTGAGGAAGCTAGCATGAGGCACATTGTGACGGGTGCCCCTTCCTAGTGCCTGACGCGGGGTGGTGCTGGGCGCACAGTGCATACGCCTAGCAAGTGTTCATGAAGTCGCTGCTTAAAAGCAACAATAGCCGCACAACGACGCAATCACAGTTAAGACAAGCACTCAGGGGGTGTCATAGATAGGTGTCACACCCTATAAATATGTTGGCTCCGCATGTAGCCGAACTCCCCAATTTTCGACAGCCACTTTTGCAGGACGTCGACTCAGCTTCAATGAGTGCGATAAAGATCAATGAATTCTCTCTTTTTTTTTTCATGCAATAGTCTTAGGTATTCGAAAAATACGTAATTTTTAAACATCTATTGTGCCGTTCAGCCTTTTTTGTGTACTAGAAGTATTCGAAATATTCGCTTCGAAATTATTCAAAGAAAATTGCTACTCGATTCAAATTCACTTCAAACCAAAAAACTACTTTTCACCACTAGTCACACATGCCTATTATTTAGTAAATCACTGTAGCATTACCGCTAACAGTTAAGATAAAATAAGACTCAGGTTCATGGCTATTAATAAAAAGGGGTGGTGGTGTCTTGTCCTTTGCCTTCTAGTAGTACAAGTGTTCTGTCTTGGTGCAATTTGTAGCATTCTAATTAAATTCATTCTAACACTTAACAAGTTCAGGGCTTTTTCAAGTTTTCTGAACAGAAGGATCTCAGATACAGCAAGATCTTGAACTGCAGTTGAATGTCTAGCACTGCACTTGAAAACACCACAAATCCCTGCTGATTAACAAAGATAGTGGCAACACATTCCCAGTTCACCATGTGAAGCATAATTCATTACTCTTATCTGAGTGGACTGCCTCATTCAAAACTGCTCTATGGACGTGCCCTTGCCTTAGCCCCAAACTTGCATAAGCTCAGAAAGGCCACATGCTTTGAAGCATGGATCTTTTGCCAAATACGCATGCATGCTCCACCATTCGGTCACCTAGGCAAAAAAACGGAACCGAAAAGAACAAAAAGAAACTTGGCCAAGTGAACACAAATTAGAACTAACAATCGGCAACTCATTTGATAGGGCCACTGAGACAAACTACATCAATTTTTGGTCCAAGTAAAATTTGACTTTTCGGATTTTCTGTCGCTCTGTTGACGTTCACTTGGCAGAAGACGTATTGAGAAATTTTGCGCAGATAATGGAATATTTTTTTCTGCCACTCTATTTGAACTTGTGACGATGATGACCTTGAGCAAATTATGGACTCACGAGATTGCTGGCTGGAAGTGAATAGTGGTGTGATTTAGCCTCATATATCAAAAAACAAAAATTACTAGACATCACTGCAGTGTGCTTGTGAAAACAGCTTTCTGTGGCAACACCTGTATTTCATTTTTAGGCCTTTTATTGCTGACGAAAGCTTCGTTTGTAAGTAAAAAATAGCCTCTCTATCATTAAAATACACCTACAGTCAAAAATTTACGGAAGGCAACATTATTGAAAAAAATTCCATCTCAGTCTCTTGGAAGCATCTTGAAAGGTATATATGCAGCCTAATATGATTATGCGAATTACACAGTGCACCCCTGAATCTAAAGCAATACATTAATTTTTTCTAACAGAGTCACCTTCCATAGACTTATGAAAGTGGGTGTACACTGTGCAGATGTTATACCTTGAGGACTTATTATAGCTGTAAATATTTCATGTCTGCTAAGATTAGGAGTTCTCAGTCTTGTCAACCTTCTGGAACCCCACATGTGTTGGCTTCTGTCTCTGACATCCTGACATGCAGGCAAAAAAAAGAGCATGCAGGCACATGGAGTTTCAAAATACGCCCAAATACAATACATGACTGGCTGTAAAGTAAAGCAGTCTGCTATTGCTTCCCATTTACAATACGATTAGTCTCAAAATAAGGGGGTAATAAAATTCGGGGATTAAGGTATGCATGGATTTAGGTGCTAGCAAAACCCAAAACACATTCTAGGGAACACAATGGCTCTACAGAACTTAGTTTGAGAACACCTGGCATAGATGTTGGCCCCCAGCACAGATATTGAAAGTATTAGACTAGGGTATCAAATCTGCAACATCTATTGTACATGTTGCATTTAGTCCTCCTGAGGACAAGAGGGCTAAACACCTTGAAAAGTTTACAAGGTGCACACTACACAAGCTAAAATAAGTACAAGCTAATTCCAAAAATAGTGAATATAAATGACACATAACTTACAATGAAAAAAGGTGCAGGCCCACCAGATAAGGGTAGAGGCAAAATAGGAAATTTGCTCTTTGTTTCTTTAAACATTTTCAGACCTTTTTGAAAGTTTTAGAGACAACCAGCTAGAATGCCAAGAGCAAGCTTCAACAAGTCCACTCCGTGGCACAATTTTACATAGCGACAGCTTACATCTTTGACCAAAGAGCCCTTGGCACGACGTGCAGCGGCTGCAGGCACACGGATGCTGTCCACACCATATTTGTCAGGCTTAAAGGCTGCAACACGTGAAGAAGGCCGGTCTCCTTGACGTGACCTACGCGGCTGGTGTTCCCGCCCCCGGCTGCCACAGGAGGAGGAGAAGGAGTCTGTGACACAAGGCCCTGACTTGAAATCCCACATGTTGTACACATCATGCAGGTTCTGCAACAGCTTCACCATCAAGGCCCTGCAAAACAAAAGGCACTTGTAAAGAGCATTTCAGTCCAGGCCAACTCAACGCACTGCAGCCTGGAGTTTAACATGTTCACTGCGTCGTGGGTCACACCATGTATTCATGCTGTGAGGCAACGAGTAAATAGTGAGGCGCACAAAGAATCCGCGGGTCGGCTCTGATTTATTCAAGAGCCAGCGAAAAGTACACGTCATGTCGAAGTTGACATTTATTGCCAGTTCCAAGAACTCCCTGTGCATTGTAGCTGTGCATTGTAGCTGTGCATTGTCATGACTAGAGGCCGGATTTTTAGGCACTAAAAAGCACGTTTTAGGCGCCATAAATAGGCGGCTAAAATTGCATTTTAGGCACCTAATGGAGAAAAATAGCCACTATAAACTTTATCAAAAGTGCACACAGTTCCAAACTTCAGCGCACAATATCTGCCGTAAAATGAAACAAAAACACAGCAGGAATGATTTGGGACCTTAAGCAAGGTGCGAACATTAGAAGCCGTTTTTTTAAGGCTGTCGCGCAACTTTTCGTACAATACACATGCTTCAGCAGAGCAAAAGGGACGGTTACCAACCCTTTTAAAACACTTTGGTATACCTCAAAACAAACAATTCGCTTGTTGTGTAAAAAAGTAGAAACAATGAACACCTTAACAGGAGGCCATGTATTTAGAAATTGATAGAAACATTGTCAATTCAAAGCATCTGACAAATGAGTTCAGTCTTCGCTCACACAGGAATTGAACTTATTTATTGCAGGCATACACGATGCTTCAACATTAATAAATATGTTGTCATTTGTGTAAACAGTGTTTTATAGTTTGTGGCTTCACGTGTCTGGAGCCACGCGACTATCAAATGGTGCTTTCCGTTAGAAGGGTCTGGAAACCATAAATACGAGATGCTAGAAAATGTAACACACAGTGCTGCTTGATGCGGAATGCCGAAAAGAATCATAGTTCTGCACGGGCCTACGTACATCCGCGAGGATCCATGGTAAAATAAACATCATCGAACTATAAATCACTGTTAAAAGCTATGGAAGCAGTAGCAGACAAGCACCATCTCCAGGTTGATGGACTCAAATTTATGGCTCTTATCAGTAAGAACAAGCTTTTATGCTGAAAAGGAACGCTCAACATCAACGGATGTTACAGGAGCGTGCTTGTACTTAGGAACATTTGATGGCTTTACACTGTTCGGTATCATAGAATGTTCACCGGCAAGTATACTCCTGAAATTTACTCGAGGACTGAGAACCCCTCGTTTTTGTCCAAGACGGACTGCAACTTTGCGCGGATTTTCTCGGCAACTTCTCCGTGAGGAAGAGCAGCGATTCGTTGCAGCACATTCTCAATTAGTCTAATGTTGGTAGTGAGCATTACACCCCCACATTCCATCTTTTTTATAGTGCTCGCAAGAAAAGTGAAGTTAGTGCATAAACTGCCACGATAAAATGGCAGAAAATAGGAAAAAGGTTGCTTCGATATTTTCGGCTGACGTGGTTGGTACTGAGTACGCAGCCGGCGTAGGTGCAGTGTTCACCACAGCCAATTGACGCCGTCATCTAATGTTGCCACGTGCGTGTTCTACTCAAAACCGAAATGGATTCGAAAGCAAACAGAATCTGAAAGCAAAACCACAGCGTATTTCAGGCCCCTTTGTGTAAAATAGGGCATTTTTAGGCACCGACGTCGCAAATAGGCATTTATAGGCACTGACACCCAAAATAGACATTATAGGCACTATAAAAAGAGTATTAAGCATATTGTCAACACCTAATTCGTGCTCATATGTAAAAATGGTGCGCCTACAAAGCGTTGAAAAAAATAGGCATTTGCCTAAAATCCGGTCTCTAGTCATGACGCACCCAAGAAAATTAAAGGAGGCCCACTGGTGGGCCAAGCCACATGGATCAAGGCTCAGAAAACTGCCATCGCAGTAAGAGTGTTAACATGGATTTAAAAATCAACCTAACAAGTGCATCAAACATACACGTTTCCAGAGACACAGCTCTACACATTTTTCTCTCACTCGCTCTGCCACTTGCCACTCTGGCGCATTTCTCAAAAATGCTATGAAAATTGCAAATGCACAGGGAAACAAATCCCTCAGGAAACAACACCTAAACCACTAGCTGTGAGTGTAGGAACGAGGGCAATATGGCTTGGCTTACCTTACATTCAACTGCCAATTGTAACAACTGAAAGAAGTTGCTGGCACAAGAAAACACTTCCTCCCTCTAGAAGCTAGCAACCTGCTGCAGGAATGGAATCACTTTAGAGACCCATAAAGGAAAGAACACCATCCGCAGGCTGCACTGAGTTGCAAATATTGTTGGCCCAGAAGTAAGCCTACACCAAATGATTTGTGAAGAAATATTTTAACGAATACAGATGAGTTTCGGTGACACAAATCTCAAGGGGTCCCGAAAAATTCGTATCCTCCCAAATTTTGCACCACTCAAACGAACAGAATTCATATGCAGTCACCCAGAAAATAACCTCATTCAGACCTCTTGTGCGGTCTGCGCACCGCCGCCACTCTACCGCCGCTCACTGCTCGCGGTGCGTACCGCAGAGTTAGCGATCGCGACGTCGGCCAGCGACGTGCGGGCCGCGCACCGACGCTCACTGCTCGCGGTGCGTATCGCAGGGTTAGCGATCGCGACGTCGGCCAGCGATGTACGGGCCGCGCACCGACGCTCACTGCTCGCGGTGCGTATCGCAGGGTTAGCGATCGCGACGTTGGCAAGCGACGTGCGGGCCGCGCACCGCCGCTCACTGCTCGTGGATTTACGATCACGACGTCGGCGATGTGCGGTCTGCGCACCGCCGCCACTCTACCGCCGCTCACTACTCGCGGCGCGTACCGCACGGTTAGCGATCGCGACGTCGGCCGGCGACGTGTGGGCCGCGCACCGCCGCTCACTGCTCGCAGCGAGTGATCGCGACGTCGGCGACGTGCGGGCCGCGCACCACCGCTCACTGCTCGCGGTGCGCACCGCACGATTAAAGATCGCGAGGTTACTGATGTGCGATAACGGCTAGCGCGTTCGTATCATTCGTAGTGGCGAATGAGTTCGGAACATCCAGAATTCCGCACATCATGCACAATGCACTCCGGCCGGGTAAAATTACGAATTCGTATCATCGCGAAATTCGTAACAAACGTGTTCGTATCGCTGCACATGCTGTTCGACTATGTTGATGTAACCTTATTTTACTCGTGGCTCTCAACAAACATGCGCTTTGATCTACCCCTTCAAAAATAACTTTCCCAATAAAAATTTCTGGCAAGCCTAATGACTGTGACCCCCATCATGACCATCATAAACGGAACCTACTTAGTGCCTATTCCACGGGCCACAAAAACATAAAACGTGGAATACCTATGCCACGATCCAGCAATGAACACAGACAAAAACCTCACAGTTCCTGGACAATGATAGGTTCAGCTACCACGGTTATGCCGCTAGTTATTTATCTTGTTTGAGCCGCCGCGGTGGCTCAGTGGTTATGGTGCTCGGCTGCTGACCCGAAAGACTCGGGTTCGATCCCGACCCCGGCGGTTGAATTTCTTTGGAGGAGAAATTCTAGGTGCGATGTCAGTGCATGTTAAAGGGGTGGAGACACCAAATTTGTGGTTCGCGCGTTCTTAGTTGCAAACGTTTCTTATGGCTCCAGGAAGCATGATACACACTCAAAGATTCATATATTCACAGTGAATAATTTATTATAGCATTTTTAGGTGAACGATTTTCGGTTTCGGAACGCCGAGTTGTACAGTGACGTCACAGAGGGGGAAGATCAACTGCTTCGCTTGGTCACGTGGGCCCACAAAAGTTGTGACGCACCTACTGCTGCATCGTCTGCTTTCCCACACACGTGCTGACCAGCGCATATGAAAACAAACAACTGCACGTCTGTATAGTCCCAGCAGCTCGGATTCTGACAGATCTGATTGCAACGAGTGAGGACATCGACTTTTTTTTTGTTCGCACGCTAATATCGCCTTCGCGGGTTCGCGTGAGGATGCGAAGCACTTTGCAAAATGCCAGTAAGCATCGCTGCGCCGCTCTACCCAAGCTGCGCCCACAACCGGTGTCACACTTCGCTGCCGTGCAGCAGTACCTGAGCGCTGCTTGGGATGGTGTACAAATATCACAAGAAAAGACAAGATCGCCTTGTTATCAGAACTGCCAGCTATACTCGAGCAGCGACAAAGCATGTCTGCTTATGTTGGGAGCTTTCGGCAACGGCACCGCTCGCGGGCGCTCCGGGCGACGAGCTCTGCTGCTGCCTGGCTGCCGTGGTCGTCGCTAGGCCTATAGCCTGTTTAGCAAGCGGCAGGCGCTTCGGAAGTCGCCTGCGCTATAATAAAAGGCCTACTTTTCACAAATAGCTGTAGTGTTAACAGAATCATCTCACAATAAAATAATAGTATGGTCAATCTCCTCGACGCCTTCGGCAGCGGAGCTAGCGGGCGCCAGGCGAGCCGGACCCCGACGTCGCGCCAGCGGCAGCTGCTAGGCGCGGTTGTGAGAAATTTGCTCATATCACAGTTGTTACCTCTACTAGCAGCTCAGTATTGGTCAGCGATCCTCAAAAATGACACTTTTTTCACATTTCTTGTCCCATGGTTTATTATTTACGTCAAGAACACTCTTTAGCTCGCTTTTATGACGTCGGCAGACGGTATCCAGGCTGACCTACCGGCCGGCAGACTCGGCGTACTTCACGTCCGCACAAGAAAATACAAAACAGCCATGCCACCAGAAAGGATGCTTTCTAGATTCGAGATACGACAGCATGCATCTGTGCTAAAAGTGGATCTTTCGGCAGCGACACTGCCTGCGGCAACGCCGGCCGACGACCTGCGCGCTGGTCCCAGACTGCCCTAGTCGTCGCTAGGCCTAGCTGCTTTCGATATCGACTCCGCAGCTGAGGGAGCTTCGGGACTGGCCAGCGCTCAGAAACGTGCTCCGCTCGGCACCCCTTTACTGTGAACTCGTCCCATAATAAAAGATATGCTCGATTTCCACGACGTCTTCAGCAACAGAGCTAGCAGACGGCAGGCGAACCGCACCAGGTAGCAGCAGCACAAAACCGGCTATGGGATGAAATTTGCTTGCATCGCAGTCATCACTTCTACCAGGAACTCGGTATTTGCCAACGATCGTCACAAACGATGCATTTTTGATATTCATATATCCCAGGGTTTGCTATGAACGTGAACAAACAATACAATCGCGTTCTTCAGATGCCGGCGTTCAGCACGAAGACTGGCGCAGGCCGCCCGGCTCCAAGGAGTGCGCCCTATGTCATCATGACGCTGCCGCTCTCCGCGCTCGCATTGGCTGCCGCTTCCCGTCGTTGTTGCCGCGAGCGGCCCGCCGTTGACATCTAGCAGGCCGGACGCAGGCAACGAGCTGCAATCGGACGTTGCGACGCTGTTCGCAACGGCGCGCCGCAAACCGAGCGAGTGGCGGTTAGCAGCAAACGCGGCTCGCTGGTGCGTCGACTGCGCTCACGCGGCTGTGCCCCGCTCATCGTACGTCACTGTATTTTGGTATGACGTCACTAAAACTTTATTTTTCTACACCCCTTGTGACGTCATGGTTGATGGCGCTAGCGAATGGGTCTAGGTCGTGAGAGTGAGCATTTAGGTAATCTTTGGAACCGAATTAAAATATTTTTTAAACGTTTGTTGCGTCCAACACCTGGCAGTGACTGCCCTTGCATACATAGGAATCCCATAGCAGGCTTTTTATAGCTTCAAAATTTGGTGTCTCCACCCCTTTAAAGAACCCCAGGTGGTCGAAATTTCCGGCGCCCTCCACTACGGCGTCTCTCATAGCCTTAGTCGCTTTGGGACGTTAAACCCCATAAACTAAACCAACCATTTATCTTGTTTGTGCATGCAGTCAGCTCAAAGTACAATTATAGCAAAGTATAGCTGAAAGTACTGAAGTATAACCGTGAGAATGGCTTTAATGAACCAGCTTGCACATTAAATACAGTGACAAATACACCTTGCATTCAATCATAACCATGCCCATTTCACTAACCAGTACTTAAGAGGGCATCACCAAAACAGAGAACTGCTAAGCTGAAATAGCCCTTGCAGTCATGCATTGTTAATGTAATGCAAGTCAGAGTACAGGCAACTAAAACATGTAAGAATGAAGACGCTCACCAACAAACAAGCTCACATATTAAGCTGGGATGATAAAACGTTGACATAAGCAGGGAATGAAAATTTTTGCTTGAGCACAGATTGCATCATGATAATATACTGTTTTTTTTTTGTCTACGCGTTAACCTTGTAACATATCACAGCTCTCTTAAACCACTGAAAAGCACTCACTGCAAAGCCTATGACATCTGCCAACATCGTGAAGCCTCCTGTCACTGACCTCAGCAACGAGAAGAAAGTGGCAACCCAGGATGCATGTTGATAACACTTCCTTCGTTTCCAAAGCACCACCACAGCTAGGATCACAGTTACAAACAAGAAGCCAGCGATAAACTTCTCTTCTAAACTCTGAGTGATAACACAAAGTGCTTCACCAGAGACATATAGACCTCCACACCCTGATATGATGAAGATAACAGCACCACTGATGTCCGCAGTGTGCCTACCCACATATGCTTACATGCTGCCTTCCAGAGTAGTGAATGCGGAACATGCAAGCAAACACAAGAATGAACTATACATGCACTACTAAAACATGGCTCACCGGTTTTTGCTTACAAAGACACCGCAAGTTTTCGTTCACAAATATGACTGAGGTGTACAGTGCTTCTTGAATAATGAGCCATTTTCTCCACCAGAAATATTACTTCACTCCTAAAACCA